>NC_088407.1:24230155-24320155 GCF_034236695.1 Oncorhynchus nerka
TGGACAAGACAAAAGATTTAAGTGTCTTTGAACGGGGTATGGTAGTAAGTGCCAGGCACACCGGTTTGAGTCAAGAACTGCAACGCTGCTGGGTTTTTCACGCTCAACAGTTTCCGGTTCGCAGTGCTTCATTTGAGCCGGATCCTGCCGGAACAGGATCCTTTACCGTTCCGTTGTGGACTGTTTCGTTCCGGAACCGGTACCTCTCTTGGCATTAAAAATAATTGTCAATTTTTTACAAATAAAAGCAATCAAAAATTAATTTGAGTGGCCTCTTCGTTAACCCCCCCCCCAGGGCTTATGGTTTGAGCAACACTGTAACTTATGTTTGAGACCAATGTGTGGCCAAGGCTGTGTGGCCATAGCTCACAGAACTAGAAGGAGATGAACTTTCTATGATCTCCCTTCCTCTCTGCTCTGATAGACATGAGCCTGCGACTCATCTCTCCAGCGTTGCACTTCATGTATTTCCTGACACGATCATAGACAAGGGCTCTGGAGGAGCTGCAGTACCCCTGATACATTGAAATGCATTTGTCACAGTTATAGTGCAGTCTGTTCGGACATAAATGAAATGATTCAGAATAGCCTGGTGTACTCTGGTGCTCTATGCCCTATTGCAGTGTGATTATATGTATACAAGGCTTTGTTATCAAGGTGATTCCCCTGGTCACCCTCTTGTCGCTCTATGCTTTTTGATCCGGCACCTCCCAGTTTACAAGTGAAGCCCGTGTGTATCAAGGTGTTCCTAATGTTTGCCATATTCAGTGTATGTCCATGGTATTGCATTGGGACAAGTAAACCAAATGATGTCCTAGGTTTCCTTTCCGAGGATGTTGGGGCTTACCACAGACTGTGACAATAAAGTGAGTGACTCTTGTCTCTTCAGTCATCGAATCGCTTCGGTGAGAGAGCCGTTCTTTTGGCTCCCTAATTTGCATAGGCTTCTGGAAGGCTTTTTGGAGATTATCTGCAGATAAATTATGAAAATATTTGATGAAGATGGTGAATCATCTCTGCAGGAACAATACTCATTCTGGTCCAAATATGATAACTAGGGCCCTCACAGAACCCAGGCATTAAAACTGTATTCAACAATATAAAAACAGGTATTGACCTTAGTAGGGAATCAACTAAATGTATTAAAATGTATTCATTTCCCAAAGTTTATTATAAAACATTAACAGAATACATAATTGATTCATATTTCCTGAACGGGCAACGAGAATGCCTGTCTAGGTGTGTGGTGCGTTTACCACTTTTGAACTGTACATTCGGGTAGCAATGCTAGCTTCACTCTCATGTTGGTTCTAGCAAGCAGGCTAGATAGTATCAACAGCCAATCCCGTCGGGTCTGGAAACCATAGTGAGCTTCGTTTGGTCCCTAGCAACGCGATGTCGCAGGGTATGCGTCAAATGTTCATCTTACCCAAACTTTGGTCCAGCCCTGTTCATGCTCGCATCGCCCAACGGTCCCCCGCCCACATTGAAAATGAATGGGGCTCCGTTGTTTCATTGATGCCAATGTGCTAGATGGATTTCTGCCGTTTGTGTAGCCGTTAGCAATAATGCTAATGAAAACAGGCTTCCAGTAGATGGAAAGGCTTTCCCAAAAACCTTCTCAATTAAATGTTAACTACAAGAAAGTAGCCTATGCTAACCTGAAAGTTTTCTCCCGATTTTTCCCAGGCGTCAAAAGTGGTCTCCTGATGTGGTTTAAGCATTGTTGTGGATAGCCAATGTTGCTGTGTTCCAGGGCCCTAACTAATGATAAAAAGTTAGATTTTGAGAGTGAAAACCTGAAAAAAAATAGGTAAAACAGAAACGGAGAAAAACTCAATGGAGAAAACGGAATTTGAGAAAGAACAAAACGGAATAAGGCAAACATTTTTACTGACTTCGTAGGGCCCTAACTAATGATAATAATGTCAAATCAGAACGCTATAATACTCAAGACTGACACAACCCTTTTATTTGTGTTATTCAACCTTATAATGTGGGCTATTTACTGAGTACGTTTTAATAAAATACATTATTTGAAGAACGAACATCATTCAATTCATTTCTTGCAGTAAAACTGTAAATAATACTTTAAATTTCAAGGGAAGACAGGTTAAATGTTCAAAAAGGTTTAACGTTCCCTTACTTATCATATAGGGCTTGCTGGCTGAGAGTACTTAGCACCTCAAACATCATTTGTATAAACCGAGTCCGAGCCTTTACACTTTGGCCTATATGGACAGGGCTAAACTGAAATGTTTCTTACAGAAGAAACGTGAAACTCATTTACACAACCATGGTAGCAATTGAAAGGGAACACCTCTCAAAAGTGTGCACATTTCCTAAGCAATTTCAAAGCACTTTCATGACTCAAAGAAGAGTATTCAGCTATAAGGTACTTTTCTTTTTTCTCTCCTAGCTGTGCCGTTGAGGATTTAAAGCAAGCACACCTGTAGTTGTTCGTTTGGAACACAACCCTGCATCCCCACCATCACACACATACTGTTGTTGTTTTTGCGCAATGCAAAAACGGTCCATTATAAATCCAAATCTGAGTCAGGTGGGCATGATTTGAAAGCTTACGCTATTGCCAACACGACTAGCTAATTTGTCAAACTACGATCTTACAAGTGTTCAGCTTTCACAGGGCAATTCAGAGAAAGAGATTCATTGTAATTTTGGTGCGCATGGAAAAGAGTCAAGAGAGAAATCAGTTGTGGGGGCAGCTGATGAATAATAACACAATAAACAAACACAGGCTCCTTCTATTCAGAACAACCCAGGGTATGACCACATGTCATCATGTAACTGTACATCAAACATTGTGATCATGGGCCTCCCGAGTGGCAGAGCGGTTTAAGGCACTGAGTTGCAGTGCTAGCTGCGTTACTACAGATCCTGGTTTGATACCGGGCTGTGTCGCAGCTGGCCGCGACCGGGAGAACCATGAGGCAACTCACAATTGGAAGAGAGTTTGAGGAGGAGGGTTTGGCCGGGCCGGGATGTTCTTGTCCCATCGTGCTCTAGCGACTCCTGTGGCGGGCCGGGCACAATGCACGCTGACATGGTCGCCAGGTGTACGGTGTTTCCTCCGATACATTGGTGCAGCTGGCGTCCGTGTTAAGCGTGCAATGTGTCAAGAAGCAGTGCGAAGGACGCACGGCTCTCGACCTTCGCCTCTCCCGAGTCTGTATGGGAGTTGCAGCAATGAGACAAGACTGTAACTACCAAATTGGGGAGAAAATGGGGTAAAAAATAAATAATGCTCAAATAAAACCACATAGTGATCATAAACGTTGACACTGTATCTGACATGAGTTTTATGATTTGGAGGGTGTATGTGTTGCTGGTATGACATCAAAGCGGTATTTATTATGATCCACAACATCTCATTGTTCAAAATACAGAGTCATCTTAATTTACAGCATTTCCCTCACTCAGACAACAAACAATTTACTTAAGTTGGCCAATTACCGGGAGAGATGGGGGCAACTTGCTGTTGCGCACGGTGCTCAAGTTCAGAATGTCTGTCAGTTCTGTGAAGTGCAGAGCCGGCATAGCATAGCATGTTACTGTTACTACGCTTCAATTTAGGCACTTATCAGTGCCCAAATCTGCCATTTTCAACCCGGATACGGGTACAAGTGTAAAGGGCTACCAATACACTGAATTCATTCATTTCCAGTATTTAAATTGCAAAGTAATGTCTTTCTACACAATAACACATCACATTTTTCCAATCTGGTAGGTAAACTTGATAAGGCATTACATAATCTCTCACTCACTCACTCGGCACCCATAGGCCATGTTTTGTCTACTGAGCCCAAACCCTTCATTAAACCTGAGCCTCTCGAAGACTCTGATTAGTCGGCTTTGGCTGTCGACTGACATCCACAGGGTCATGCTCCACATCACCCCCTATGGCCACACCCTGTAACTACACCTTCCGGCCTGCAGCGCTCCACTGCCTAGAACCTGCCCGGGGGTTAATGAGTTCTCTCTCCCTGGGGGCCAGGGGCTGGGTATTGTGTTTGTGTGAGGGGAAGATTGACTGTGATGGATCTACTAAACAGGTATCTGGCTAATGTCTACTCCTGTCAGTTTGTGTTTCAAGTTAAGTTTTTAATGTCCCGTGCACAAGTACAGTGAAATGCCTTTCTTGCCAGCTCCAAACCCAACAATGCAGCAATCAATAACAATGTAATACTAGAAATAACAAGGTAGAACAACAGCACACGAGGTATAAAAAGAAGAACACGATAAAGTAAGCAAGCATACCATGTACAGGGTCACTTCTGTATGTGTGTGACTGTGTGTGTGTGTCTTTGGACAGACCCCATTTTGTGAGATCATTACCAGACAACAAGGCTTCTACAATGTGTGTGTCGCTGCAAAACAGATTGCACACTTACAACGCAGATTTATCAAGACTGTTTACTTTCAAGTAGCCAGTGATTTAGATGGAATGACAAAATATAAACAAAAGATGTTGTATGCTTACAAATACGTTATTTTATGATATTACGATAACAATATCCAGAATAGAAACAGATTGTATTTGCAGACTATAACCACAGCTCATAGTAATAAGATAAAGCAGGGTCTATTGTTTCCTATACACCGTATCCATAGGGCCCTCTCCTCTCTCCATCTTCTCTCCTTCTTTAAACCTCCTCCCCTTCCTCCTCCTCTACTCCCTCTTTTCCCCTCTCTGGCCCCTTTCACACAAAGGCAGGGGGAGGAGGGGGAGGAGGGGGAGACGGCACAAAGCCCTGGAAGCTGTAAGCCTGCCCTGGGGGAATGGAAGGGGAGGGAGGGGGAACGGGGTATAGAGGAGGGTGTACGGGGGTAACATGAGATCAGAAAGCCAGAACAGGAGCCAGGGAAAAAGGGGGAAGGGAACAGAGAGGGTCAAGTTGGGAGGAGAGAGGGGGAAGAAGAGAACAACAGAGATTTTGGGGTGGATTTTTAAAGAAGGGAAAGGATTTGGGGTTCTTGAGCTGAATTAAATGTCCATTAACATTCAATAAAATACTGACAGACGATTTGAGCACAACCACCCCCATTCCATGTTATAATTTATCTCTAAATCAAACAATCTGATCAAATCTAATTTTATTGGTCACATACACATGGTTAGCAGATGCAGCGAAATGCTTGGTGCTTCTACTTCCGACAGTGCAGTAATATCTAACAAGTAATCTAACAATTCCCCAACAACTACCTAATACACACATTTAAGTAAAGGAATGGAGTAGGAATACATACATATCAATATATGGATGAGCAACGACAGGGCGGCATAGGCAAGATGCAGTAGATGGTATAAAATACAGTATATACATATGAGATGAGTAATGCAAGATATGGAAACATTATTAAAGTGGCATTATTAAAGTGACTAGTGATCCATTTATTAAAATGGACAATGATTTCAAGTCTTTATGTAGGCAGCAGCCTCTCTGTGTTAGTGATGGCTGTTTAACAGTCTGATGGCCTTGAGATAGAAGCTGTTTTTCAGTCTCTCGGTCCCTACTTTGATGCACCTGTACTGACCTCACCTTCTGGATGATAGCGGGGTGAACAGGCAGTGGCTCGGGTACAATGATTCCCTACACTATTCAGTGTTTGTTTTCTTACATAGACTGAAATTGAGTGAACAGTGTAGAATTTTTGCAACAGGAAATGACAGAGCGATTTCTACATTGGCCGCTTGACCCAAAACAGCTTTCCCATTTTGACAACAGATGTATCTCAGGCGGTAACAATCTATAGGTGAATATCACACCAAATCACAATACTGATGGGTAAGAAATACTGTGAAATACTATTATTCCACTATTACTGCAGATATACAATATTATGGACATTTTCTGAAAAAACAATACAAAAATTCTAAAACATCCTATGTGTGAATGTGTGTTGAGTAGGTAACACTATATATTCATTAGTACAGCATGTTTCTATGCGTGTGTATCAGGTTCTGCGTTGGCCAGTAATAGCTGGCTTTTGGATATTAAAAAACGTAGAAACGATTGTCGGAGAGAAAAAAAAACATTGTGAAATAATGCTTTTTAGCCTATTCATTGATGGAAATACCAGTTGATGGACATACTGTACATTTGACCGGTCATGCTTATTGGTCTATAGGTTAATTTGCATAATGCAGCGTTTTACTATGTAGCTTAGGCCTACTGGTTGTATGAATTTGGGATAGATCTTCCCACTACTGTCCCAGAGTCCGTTTGGGCTATTTCCTTCTCGACAAGCGGACCAATATAAAAGGGAACCTTTTCTACTATGGGGGATAGTAGATTGACATAGGCTCATAGGCGACACATCCATACGGCGAGGGGAAGCTAAACTTTCACTAAGTAAATTGATGGCCTAATTAGCCTACACTGTCTATACAGAAATAAATACAATCATTCTAAATAGGCTACTGAAGCATGACTTGGCCACAGACGTTCGTTAGCTTCCCCTTAAAAATAAATCAATTGTGGATTGATTTAAATCGCATTGCCTACAGTCAGAATGAAAGGCAGCGTGCGCAAAGTGGGCAGCGCTCGCTGCAAATACCAAATAGATTATTGTTGAGTTGCAACTGTCAGTGAAAAGTAGAAAGACACAGCCTGGCATATTGCAATATTTCTAAATTCTATCGCTGGAAAACATCATTTGGATATGGCTATTGCTGTAAAGAGTAGATAATGAAAAGACTCTAATCTGCCTTTTATTTATCAAAATCCTCAAATGAATTGAGCGAACAACAGAAGACCTATAGCCTAGCTTACTGGCACCAGCAGAGACCATCAGACACATCCCCAGTGAATGCGCCCTGCGCATATTCACTTTTTGTCATTGCTGGGTCAGTGCCACTTAAAAGTTCGTTTTTGGACAGTAATTTCCTCCGTTAGATGGACGTCATATTCTATTTGTGTCTCCCTTTCTCATAGGCCTATTATATGGACAACACTAATGTCTCCAGTCATTTAAAGTGTGGTAAAATTGCATGAAATGTGCTTTTCCCGCCTATAGCCCAGTCCTCTACACTACACACGCTCAGCCATGCATTGAACAGTATTTTTTGTGAACAGTGATTGAAACATATTATTAGCATAAATTATGACTAGCCAGTCTACTGATCACATCACAAATAGTAATCTATCTTACATAAGTCTGCAAATGCGATGATGCATGGAATGTTTTCTTATAAAGGTGCATTTTTATGGGGGAAATTTGTTTCCCCAAACTTGAAAACTCACGCTCAGTCTATGCAATGGCTAGCGATTTTGCTGCTCGTTACTGGTCTTGTTGGCTGAGGGAAAAGTCAATGGGGACAGTTATTCTAGTATCTTCAAAGTGCGCGGTCAGGACACACATCCTTGCATCCTCGACATGCATATTCTGTTAAGATGAATTAGCACCATCTAAATGTGATTTCTGTCAATCTGAACACATTGAGTTAGACTCTCTAATCAGGTTTCACACCCAATGCATAAGGGTCTGGTACATTTCTCAAATGTCCGGTAAATTAAATTAAAATGCTGCCGGTCAAATGTCCAGCGCCACATTTTCATAACAGAAACCCTGGTGTAGCACCTTGAAGATCTCTATCCCTGAACACAAAACATTGTTCAGCAACACCCCGGTCTCTTACCAAGACATGTAACTAACTAACTAATCAGCTTCTGCCTCTTTTCACCCCTCACTAGCCCCCTATAGAGTTGTAGTGTTGACACACCTGTGTCCTCCTCTCCTCTCTTGCCCCACCTCTCTCTACACACACACACATCACCACACAGGAAGACACACACTTATCAGACACCATCTCAGATCTTACCAGGGGCCTCTCACAACATGGGAAAGGTATTTTACACAGGTGCACACACACACACACACACAAACAGCATGTTTAAACTGAAGTAACAGTTGGTGTAAAAATAGGTCTGAGTGTTTCAGAGCGAGGCACAGGGGTGCCAGGGAGGATGTCGCTAAAAGTTATGCCACCGTGCCAATCACCGAGCAGATATATCTATACTCCTCTCTCACTGTTTTTTCATTTTCTTTCTTTACTCTCTCTCTCTCTTTACTCCCTCTCTCTCTTTACTGTCTCTCATTAATGTAGCTGATCCCATCACCCGCGGCGTGCCCATGTCTTCAGCAAGTGGGCACAGTGGATGAAGTCATCTCCTTCTCTGTTGCCCTCTCTCCTTCCTCTCCTCCCTCAGTGTGACGCTCTGTTCCCTCTCTCCACGAAGAGGCGTGCGAGAGCTCTCTCTATCTGTCTCTCTCTGTCTGTATCCTCCAGTCTGGTTAAGGATTCATGGTCCTACATTATCCACAGTCATTCAAACAAAGAGCAAGAGGAAGGTTGGTAAAATGGGACAGAGAAAAAGTGACAGAGGAGAGAGAGAAGAGATCGAGGAGAGAGAGTGAAGGTGACTCTATGCAGACGTCTGAGACAGACAGTCTCTGCAGTCTGTGTGTCTGTGATAGTTGTTGATGGACAGGGTTGTCATGGTGATTGATGCCAGCACTCAGCTCTCTGATGGTATATGGTCTGGATTACCAGAAACAGGCCTGTAACATTCACACACACACACACACACACACACACACACACACACACACACACACACAGTAATAGCGAATCTACTGGTATCATTTAGTATTTCATCAAACTATTACAGCGCCAGGAAACAGTAAGAAGGAAAAGGAAAGTGAGATATTCGACAACAATACAGCAAGACATCACTAACACTTTCTGTATCATCACTCCAACACCTCTCACTATGGACATGACTCTACCCCCATACCTTGTTTGGCAGGCAGGCAGTGTGCGCTGGATCAGACTCATGGCCAGGGGTAATGTAATAAAGCTGAGAGAGGCTGAATGACTGAGAGACCCAGGTGTGACTCTGTGGGGTCCTGGCGAGAGGGGGGACAGGGGTGGGTTTGTATATATATGTGTGTGTGTGTGTGTGTGTGTGTGTGTGTGTGTGTGTGTGTGTGTGTATATATATATATATAGAAAGAGAGAGAGGGAGGGATGGAGAGTGACCGAGAGAAGGGGGGGGGGGGCCGAGAGAGAGAGAGGGAGGGATGGAGAGTGACCGAGAGAGAGAGAGAGAGAGAGACTACACACAACTGGATTCCCTTTGAAGGCGTCAAGAGATATTTAAGACATTTACAAAATACAAAATTGTTACAGTGGGAGCGAGCCAAAACCAGAACACACAAGACCGCCCAGTCACAGCAGAGAACATCAGCTGTGAATGAGGGAGGAGAATCCAGAAAACACATTGTAGCTCTCTCTCTCTCTCTCTTTCTTCCATCCATCATCCCTCTTAACATTTCCGGCCATTAAACCATCAAGCTGTGATCCTCTCAGTGACAGACAGACAGAGAAGGGAGAGAGCTAGGGACCTCCCCACTGGAGCTGTGATCCTCTCAGTGACAGACCTCCCCACTGGAGCTGTGATCCTCTCAGTGACAGACAGACAGTGAAGGGAGAGAGCTAGGGACCTCCCCACTGGAGCTGTGATCCTCTCAGTGACAGACAGACAGTGAAGGGAGAGAGCTAGGGACCTCACCACTGGAGCTGTGATCCTCTCAGTGACAGACAGACAGAGAAGGGAGAGAGCTAGGGACCTCCCCACTGGAGCTGTGATCCTTTCAGTGACAGACAGACAGTGAAGGGAGAGAGCTAGGGACCTCACCACTGGAGCTGTGATCCTCTCAGTGACAGACAGACAGAGAAGGGAGAGAGGGACTCCCCACTGGAGGTGACCTCCCCCCCACTGGAGCTGTGATCCTCTCAGTGACAGACAGACAGAGAGAAGGGAGGACCTCCCCACTGAGCTAGGGACAGACCTCCCCACTGGAGCTGTGATCCTCTCAGTGACAGACAGACAGTGAAGGGAGAGAGCTAGGGACCTCTCCACTGGAGCTGTGATCCTCTCAGTGACAGACAGACAGTGAAGGGAGAGAGCTAGGGACCTCCCCACTGGAGCTGTGATCCTTTCAGTGACAGACAGACAGTGAAGGGAGAGAGCTAGGGACCTCCCCACTGGAGCTGTGATCCTCTCAGTGACAGACAGACAGTGAAGGGAGAGAGCTAGGGACCTCCCCACTGGAGCTGTGCAATCAAATGCAAAACACAGAGACAGGCACATACAAACACACAGACACAAACATACAGACAAACACACAGACATACACCGGCAAACACAAGCACAGATGCACAGCACCGGCATACTGTATGTATAAATGCATAGACATCCACACAGACACACATCCTTACCTGGACAACTGCACGTTCCCACCGACCAGACTGCCACCCTGCAGGAGGGCAACGTGAAAGCTTTCTGTCAATGCAATGAAGAACGCTCTCAAATCGAAGTGCTCCTTTATCAAATCTAAAAGCATGATATCACAAGGCAGGATTCCACACTAACCTTTCCCACACTCCATTTTGAATGGCTCCCCGCTGTTGCTGCAAAGCCCTGACCATGATGCCAACTGCAGGTTCACATCTCTAATGTCCGTTCAGGTGACACCAGGCTGGCAGCATACCGAGGCTGTGCCATGGTAGGTCTCCATGCTGTGAATACAGAAGCATGTTAATGGACTGACATTACGGCAGAAGAGCCTAGAGGCCTGGCGCGACAAGCCAGGACTCACGTAGTCTGTCTGAGGAGCAATCCTGGAGCTTACGAGACCATTAGGGTTAATAGGTATCACGTTCAGTTGTTGTTATAGATTAACGAGCTCATCCTGAACATGTTACGACACCGTGCTTTGTCTGAGCGTGTGTCAGCCTCTAGGGGATTTCAAATTGTATTGCATTTTGACATTTGTTCCCAGACTAGACGTTTGCCTGCAATAGCTTGATCCATGTTTTCACACACAATTGTTGTTGTTGTTGCTCGATACATGTAGTTATAAGCTGAGAACAATTCACTCCCGGGGTACTCATGACTCAATGAGTACAGTGTCAATCTATCCCCGAATGAAAAAAGATTGCAGTCAGACTGCAGTATAACACATGATGTGCAAAACAGAACACAGTATCATCTGGATGTGTCTGCAGATAAAGTTAAACGTTCACCTTCCGCTACCATTTCTGTCAAGCCGTCGACACATATAGTTTGAGGCATAGGTTCCAACGTATCCAACGTGTGCACAGCCCAGAACGCACTGCAACAGCCTCTGCAACGCAACGCCGCAAGGCAAGCGCAGCGTTCCGTTGGAAATGAATGCACTTCTTGTGTACCAAAATGCAATAGCTCCGTCGGTGTGATTGTGAACTGGATATGCATCCAAAAGAACTGTTTTTTTACTGCAGTAATTTTGCAGTGTAACGGCAATACACTGCAATCCTTCTGCAAATACTGCATCCAAATTACCACAGTCGACCGCAGTTGCTGCACATTTACTGCAGTTTCAAAACTTTTTAACTTCAAATACACACTTCGGGTGGAGTTTTCCCCAATTAAGGTCAAGCCTAACTTACCCTTCCTTCACATAACCTTGTCAAGATAAAACTTAAAAAATGTAAACTCTGATTGTCAACTTCACTCCCGAAAAGATGGGGCTACATTTTAGTCCATCTTTGCTCCAGAGTGGTGCAGCGGTCTAAGGCACTGCATCTCAGTGCTAGAGGCGTCACCACAGACCCTGGTTCAATTCCAGGCTGTATCACAATCGGCCGTGATTGGGCGTCCCAAAGGGAGGAACACAATTGGCCCAGGCCGTCATTGTAAATACGAATTTGTTCTTAACTGACTTGCCCCCTTAAATAAAGGTAAAATACAAATAAAACCATATATAGACATGTGGCGCCCTCTAGTGGGGATAAAACAGTGGTTACCAAAATGGACCAGCAGAGAAAGCGAAAGGAGAAAAAAATTACATTAAAAAAATCATAGAGATAGATAGAGGACTCATCACGTATAATATAGCTCTTGCAATTGAGGGCTTTCACCATTTTAAAGTAGTCAACTTGGTTGAGATTTCTATGCGCTGGGAGCATTGTTGCTTTATGCCCTCCCAGATAACGTAGATTTTAACTTATGAGTTTGGAGCAACCAGCCAATGAGGAAGAAGCATATTGATTACTTTAAAATGGAGATAGCCTCAATGACGCTGGCTATGCTGTCACATACATTATAATGGCACATATACAAAGATCAGTCCTCTATCTTTCTCTATGGAAAACAATTCAAACGCCTTTCCTGGAAATTCTACGGAACCGCCACAACTTCACCACATGACATTTCAGAAAGAAAATGCGACACTCCTTCCCCGAACACTAGAAGGCCCAGATTTCATTCAATGGCCACGGGTACTTAACCATTGATTAATATAATAGCACAGACGCGAAATTTTTGACCCTGACACTACTGATGAACATACAACTTAGTGTGACTTGAAGATTTTTATTACGTTTTAGAAGGAGAACCCTCAATCAAGCAGCACATCAAATGAAGGCATTCCCGTCACATCTCAACTCCCACTAGGTTCCCGTAAACCCATTCGACCTCATCAGGAGCAAACCCTTTCGATATTACTAATTGTGAAAAGATAAATACAGTGGGCAGAAGTTAAAGCATGCAAATGCGTTTGCTACTTTCCCTATAGATGCGTCTGGCTGAAGGCTACCAATAGGAAACTTCTCATATACCTTGTTACATTGTAGCAGCGTGTGTAATAGAGGGTTGCAACAACGTAGCCTAATTACCTGTTTGTGCATGCAGATTTCTCATGGGAGGTGCCGTTGCTGCGCTCATTGTTAAAATACTGTAACATTTTTAAAAAACGGCTACGTAGCTTCTTTGCCCCAAATGTCGTTAGTTGAGCCACGCAGCCCTCCGAAAACGTTCACAAAATTAAGTAATAGGTGAATAATGTTCCATAAATCCATAATGCATTTGAAAATATCGGTTTGGCAAAACTACACGCAGATACATAATGAAATCCTTGCTTGGGAGAGATTAGAGCGTTTAGAGAATCACCCACTGGCCTTACATTACGATCAGACTCTTCTTGTTACATATTCGAAAACCCGACCAGTAATTATATATCTTGCACAGTCATATCGTCCTCCAAAATGAGTGTACAGCCCTCTCAGAACTAAGAACTGAACATCACTTTTCAAAATCGCCAATCCACATACGTCGTAGCTGCGTGCACCGCGCACAGGTTTGCCACAAGCATGTTCAATCCAAATACACGTTCTTTATTTTTAGGAAGACACCAGGATCCCAGCGATGGCTATTAGGAAATTGCGCAGTTCTTAATCCATTGAAACGCAGCCCCCCTTCTCTGATGTAAATGCTCTTCTCTTCCTCCTCCCTCTTTCTTACCCTCTCTCTTTCATGCAGGTTCATTTTCGGGGAACCAGTCTTGGACCTAAACTGCCCCGCCTCAGTACTCACTGGCAAACACACACTGTGTGACTTGCCGAAATTCCATTAGACCCAGATTTTTCCGTTGAGTGTTTGCTCGGTCATTTCTTCTATAGTTTAAACTGAACATATTTATGGTAAGTCCATGAGAGCCACTCGAAGATATAAAATGATATGTTATATAGTGATGTTTTTACAATAGTGATTTCCTTTGGATAATAGGCCATTTCACCACGGTGGACAACGACATTAGTTTACTATATACACTGTCAAGGGTTAGCGCATTGAATGGTTCCAATACATTTATCTAGGGATGTTAGTGGGTGTCGTTTTACAGCGTTTAATGGAATAAGCAGATGGGAAATGTTTGCTACAAACAGGGAATGCCTCCTAGAAATACCAGAGATGTGAAATGACTAGAAGGTGCTTTTTTTAATGTATTGTTTCCTATTGACCCTTCGAGATCCAAACACAAACCCTCTTCAGAAAGTCTAATGCATTATTTAGGCACTATACATTATTAGTGTTTCCATCACAATTGAAGATAATTTCCTTATCTTTCAACTAGCATATTGTTTCAACCTAAAGCAACGCTTTCCAACACAACACTGCCTCAGAAGAACTTAGAAGAAGCCTATTTGAATTTGAATGGCATGTTGCTATGAGCACCTCAACAACTAGTAATACACACACACACACACACACACACACACACACACACACACACACACACAGACTTGGGCCGACCAACATAAAGAGACCCTTAACGGCCTGAGGAAGTCTATGTCTCTTTCAGGAGACATTTCTGCCTGAATACGGCCTTGAACTGAAGGGAGGCTCTCATTCCCTCAATCAACCTTCACTCCTTCACTCACTTCTTGCCTCCCTCACTCCTTCCCCTCCATCACAACTGTTTCTTCTGTTTCACTCTTTCTCCCCAGTCCCTCTCTTGTTTTTCCCCTCCTGTGAATAACTTTGGGTTGATGCCTTTACAGTGTGTGTGTGTGTGTGTGTGTGTTCATTTGTTTGCTCCTCCCTTCACTTTGGTAAAATGTGTATTAGCATACAAATGTCCTTTATCTTACCTTGATTAAGCACATTGTGTGTCACAGGAGGTTGGTGGCACCTTAATTGGGGAGGACGGGCTCGTGGTAATGGCTGGAGCAGAATAAGTGGAATCATATCAAATACAGAATGTTTTGGATGCCATTCCATTCACTCTGTTCCAGCCCTTATTATGAGCCATCCTCCCCTCAGCAGCCTCCACTGGTGTGTGTGTGTGTGTGTGTGTGTGTGTGTGTGTGTGTGTGTGTGTGTGTGTGTGTGTGTGTGTGTGTGTGTGTGTGTGTGTGTGTGTGCGTGCGTGTGTGTGTGTGTGTGCGTGCGTGCGTGCGTGTAGGAGTGGCTTGCCATCCTGCCATAAAATGTGACACTCAGACATTTGAGCTCTCTGCCAATCCTACAAACACACACAGATAAATGTCATTACACATGGAAGACACACTATCACACTCAGAAATTCACCACATCCAGATGCTACTAAGGAATATAAAGGAAAGGCTCTACAGTGGATGAAAGTCTGTGTGTGCGTATGTGCGTGGTTTACAGTACAGCAATTCCTCATCAGCATATCAGCATCATCAGTATTATTATCCAGTTCTCCTACCCATTCCCCAGACTACCTCAAATCAGTATTATTATCCAGTTCTCCTACCCATTCCCCAGACTACCTCAAATCAGTATTATTATCCAGTTCTCCTACCCATTCCCCAGACTACCTTAAATCAATATTATTATCCAGTTCTCCTACCCATTCCCCAGACTACCTCAAATCAGTATTATTATCCAGTTCTCCTACCCATTCCCCAGACTACCTCAAATCAGTATTATTATCCAGTTATCCTACCTATTCCCCAGACTACCTCAAATCAGTATTATTATCCAGTTCTCCTACCCATTCCCCAGACTACCTCAAATCAGTATTATTATCCAGTTATCCTACCTATTCCCCAGACTACCTCAAATCAGTATTATTATCCAGTTCTCCTACCCATTCCCCAGACTACCTCAAATCAGTATTATTATCCAGTTCTCCTACCCATTCCCCAGACTACCTCAAATCAGTATTATTATCCAGTTCTCCTACCCATTCCCCAGACTACCTCAAATCAGTATTATTATCCAGTTCTCCTACCTATTCCCCAGACTACCTCAAATCAGTATTATTATCCAGTTCTCCTACCCATTCCCCAGACTACCTCAAATCAGTATTATTATCCAGTTCTCCTACCCATTCCCCAGACTACCTCAAATCAGTATTTTTATCCAGTTCTCCTACCCATTCCCCAGACTACCTCAAATCAGTATTATTATCCAGTTCTCCTACCCATTCCCCAGACTACCTCAAATCAGCATTATTATCCAGTTCTCCTACCCATTCCCCAAACTACCTCAAATCAGTATTATTATCCAGTTCTCCTACCCATTCACCTGACTACCTCAAATCAGCATTATTATCCAGTTCTCCTACCCATTCCCCAGACTACCTCAAATCATTATTATTATCCAGTTCTCCTACCCATTCCCCAGACTACCTCAAATCAGTATTATTATCCAGTTCTCCTACCCATTCCCCAAACTACCTCAAATCAGTATTATTATCCAGTTCTCCTACCCATTCCCCAGACTACCCCAAATCAGTATTATGATCAGTTCTCCTACCCATTCCCCATACTACCTCAAATCAGTATTATTATCCAGTTCTCCTACCCATTCCCCAAACTACCTCATTTCAGCATGTGTGATCTCTGACAGCAGCGGGGTCTGGGTCGCTGCGTGTCCTGCCCACCGTACCCTTCCTAACCACTGCTGAGTGAGTGTCAGTACTGTGTGTCTGTGCTATGCGCTAGTATAATTATTGTTCGTGAAGTAAATATGGTTATTATTATTACGTTTCTAGTCTTCTGAGATGCAAACAAGTATACAAAAATCAGATATACAATTATGCAACAAGTGGGAAGAAAATAATTAGAAAACAATTAGGAAAACAAATAATTGCAAGAATAAGTCATGAAATGTATGGTATGTTTGGTTGGTTTGAGAATGATGAGTCTCATGTCTACACAATATTATTTCCAACAAGCGACCCATATTCTTTCACAGTTTTTGTACAAAAAAAAAAGGTTTTATTTTAAGGATATCTTTTCCATTAAACACGTTTCTTTCACTCTACAAGTCCACTCTTCCATAGTAGGAGCATCTTTATTTAACCAATGTGTTGTAACACACTTCTTTGCTGCAGACGAGTATATTTAATAGGTAGGCATTTTGAAACCAAGGATTACTCCAGGTATGGGTTCTTTGCAAGGGAACATTTAAATACATTGCTTACAAAGTCAAAAACATAATTTCAGAATATAATTATTATAGGACAAGACCTAGTGTATGTTTGTGTGTGTCTGAATAATTACCATGAAATAATTACGAGGAAGAGAGTGTTTATTTATTACGATGAGTTCAGTTTCAAGTTTCCGTTTAAAGTTTTACTATCCATATGTGTGGGATACTTGCAGGTTCCTTCTCCACAATGCAACAACAATAAGAAATAAGAAAATATAAGCATATGAACATAAAATGGCTCAGTAGAATAGAGTAAACATTTTAGCATAAGTATAGTACAGGAAGGCACAATTTATAGTCCAATATTTACAAATATTTTGGGGAAGGGGGGATTGGGGGGCAAGTGTTTACATTGTGCACTATTTAGCAATCATAATAAGAGTCTGGTTGCAGCAGTTGTGATGTGTGTGTAGAATGAATGTATGTGTGTGTGTGTGTAGACGTGTGCATGTTTGTGTGGGTGAGTGCATGGGTACTCAGGTGTGGAGAATCAGAGCAGGACAGTCCAGTTCAAGTGTTCAGCAATCTGATGGCTTGTGGGTAGATACAAACTGTCTATGTGTGACTGTGTGTGTGTCTGTGTGTGTGTCTGCCTCTGTTGTATTGTTGAGAGCTCTTCCAGCAGGGTAAAAGAGGTCACAGTGGACAGTGGAGTGATGTTGTGTTGATGCTGTTGTTATATTAAGAAGTGAATCATGAGAAGTTGAAATTGGAGAGAGGAGAATGTCAGTCCTTCATATAAACATGTCAGTCAAACCCCAAAGAGCCAACTGCAGTTATACATTATATTCTAATTATTACAATAATCTGCAGTCATTTATGTAAAAAAAAAAATTGTTGAAGGGATTAGAATATTTTCTAAATGATAAAACTGAGATAAAAAGAAAACAACGTTCTACGGAGAATTCAAAAGGCACCTTGTGGAGTATGTTTGTGTTTTACCTAATAAAGAGTATAGTGTTCATTAGTAAAGTGTGATTCAGAGATGTTAAAGATTGTGTGTACTTTGTGTTTGTGTGTGTATGAGTGTGTGTGTGTGTGATCGCGTTGTGCTGGCATGCAGAGGACAGATGAAGCCAGTGATGTAATGTCTGTGTCCTGTCTATGTCTCGTGTGTGTGTGTGTGTGTGTGTGTAGCCCCCTAGCTGTCCAGACTCATGAGCAGAACGGTTCCTCTCTTGATCCAGTGGTCAAAAGGCACATCTCCAGACTTGAGGTGCACCCCCATCACAAAGGAGGGTCTGCCACCTCCCCCATCACAAAGGAGGGTCTGCCCCCCCCATCACAAGAGGGTCTGCCCCCCCCCATCACAAGAGTGTCTGTCCCCCCATCACAAGAGGGTCTGCCCCCCCCATCACAAGAGGGTCTGCCCCCCGGAACACACTGGGAAGTAGTAGCATAGACACACTTGGGAGATAGACAGGACACAGCAACCTGGTCTCAGGGCATTTCCTATTAGTATGTACGTGTTATATAGTATGATATGATACATTTGGTATGGTTACATAAGACAGATGGTTACTTAAGCCAAAAACAAAAGGTTGGGGGTGGTTGCAACTTTTCAACTACTTACTACTTTTTAGCATGTTAGCTAACCCTTCCCCTAACCCTAACCTTAACCTAAGTTCGAAACTTAATCCTAAACTATGTTAGCGAGCTAGCTAACATAGTTTACATATCATTAGAATTCGTAGGCCATTTTGCCACAGACATTACATCACTGTCACTTGGCAGATAGACAGACAGACAGACAGACATACAGAGAGAGAGGAAAGGGAGAGCGAGAGAGAGGGAAGGGAGAGAGAGAGAGGGAAGGGAGAGAGGGAAAGAGAGAGAAAAAAAACGATTGCCTTACTCTTGACTATATGCGGTTTGAAGTTGATGATGTTGAGGATTGGGACAGACCAGCTGCACAAGCTCAGCCTCCACCAGACAAGTCTTATCCCAGCCAGCCCCCTCCAGATACAGCCCCTGGATAAACACCCCCCGTCCCGGGGAGGGGATGGAGGGAAGAGGAGTGTTGAGAAGAGGAATGAAAATTAATGAAAATGAGTTACATAAAAGGTCCATTAGACTGGACTAGCGCCTTGAGTTTTCTGACCATGTGACCTGACCAGGAAGAATATACCCTAGCCTAGACTAAACACATTGCGGGGAATAGTTGTGGACGAAGGGACACTGATTTATAGTAAAACGTTGGTGTCTCACCTTGGGTGGGAAGATGAGGTTGTTCACTGTAGCAACGATGAACTCCAAGGATAGAGTCCACTGACACCTGTGCGTAACAGACATTTTAGTCAGATTTTCAGTTAGTCTCCCATTGACCTCAATGTATGAGTAAGTGAACATTTGACTTAAAGGAAGTTAAGACTTGCCCCACAGTATCTTACTGCCTGCCACACCAGACACTCAAGTAATTTGTATTATCCCAACAGCGGTACTGTATGTCCTTGGAAAAGTAGCAATGTGGGCATAATTGTAAAACAAACATGACCCATTCCTGAGTATGGAGCAGTGGTCTTTGAGTGTGTGAGGTGCAGAGTGGTGCTTGTAGTTGAGGTTAGTTTGTGAACAATTTGAAAGTTTGCTCAGTGGTTCGTTGGCGAGCATGTTGAGAGCAGAGTAAGTGCTGTGTGTGTGTGTGTGTGTGTGTTCACACGTTGTGCGGAAGCCAGTTAGGAGGATAAAGCCAGAGAGCCAGAAGAGGTGGGTGGGCTGTCTTTGCCCACGATGCCAGCCGCTTCAGAGACTGGTAGGCCTGAGGAGGAGGGAGGAGACACAGTTCAGACAGACACAGACAGGCAGACAGAGACACACACATGCAACGCATTAGCAGAAGGGTAAGAAGGGTAAGAAACCCATTTGGATAGCTCATTGGGGTTCTGTCTGTCTCATCATGCCTCATCGTTTGTTGTTTTCAAGACAGAGAGGAAAGCACTGTCATGTGACAAGTGAGGAGGTAACCAGGAACAAGGAAGAAATTGTTAACAGTCTTTGCTCATCTTTGCTAGGTAGGTGGGATATCTCTACATCTTTACCCTGAGATGAACAACTCCCACTGCCCCACCGTACACACTCGTCTTTGCTAGGTAGGTGGGATATCTCTACATCTTTACCCTGAGATGAACAACTCCCACTGCCCCACCGTACACACTCGTCTTTGCTAGGTAGGTGGGATATCTCTAAATCTTTACCCTGAGATGAACAACTCCCACTGCCCCACCGTACACACTGAAGTAATAGATGCCATTCACAGGTGCAGTGAAGATGGAAGATACCTTTGAACCAAGCCTTCAAGACATCATACTGTGTTCATATTTTTTCCTGTCACGAACTCCGATACCTTCTGCGCCTCGAGCAGCTGCTTTGGCCTGTTGTTTCCAAAGTTTTACTTTGTTTTTATTTGTATTTTGTGTCAACACCTGATACCAACTCACCAGCTAGATTGCAATGGAGCCCGCTTCGCGTGGAATATCGAACTAATATTTCCAGCGCTGTAGAAGCTGTGTTTATTACACTATTGTCCGAGGCAATATTGACAATCCGGGAAATCCAAAGACAAAAAGCACAGGTCATTAGTCATGCAAAAGAAAGATGCTCACATTTTCTAGACCCCATAACAATACTCTGTCAACAGTGCTGAAGTTACAAGCTTAATAGATACGTGTGTGCATTCTCATGTCACCGCCATCTGCTGTTTCCAGTTTGAGAGTAGGAAAGTTAGCCTGAAATCCAGACCTGTGTTGTGTTTACATTCCACTCCGTGTATTCCATGTCATATGCCAAACACGACAAGGAATGGCAAAGATTGGAACGTTAGAACAAACAGACTGGTACCCAGGCTTAGTGTCGTAAAGTACTTTAGTAAAAATACTTCAAAGTACTACTAAAGGAGTTTTCTTGGAATCTGTACTTAACTATTTATATTTTTGATAACTTTTACTTTTACTCCACTACGTTCCTTAAGATACTAATATACTTTTTACTACATACAATTTCCCTGACACCCAAAAGTACTTGACTTGTTACATTTTGAATGCTTAACAGGACAGGAAAATGGTCTAATTCACACACTTATTAAGACGACATCCCTGGTCATCCCTACTGCTTCTGACCTGGTGGATACACTAAACACATGCTTTGTTTGTAAAGTATGTCTGAGTGTTGGAGTGTGCCCCTGGCTATCCATAAATAAAAACTAAAAACTATTTCTGCCATCTGGTTTGCATAATATAAGTCATGTGAAATGATTTAAACTTTTACCTTTGATACTTAAGTATATTTTAACAATTACATTTACTTTTGATACTTTACTCAAGTAGTATTTTACTGGGTGACTTTCACTTTTACTCGAGTCAGTTTCTATTAAGGTATCTTTACTTTTACTCAAGTATGACAATTGGGTACTTTTCCCACCACTGCGCAGGCTATATGACACCCTTAGGGAAGACATTTCACGAGACATAAAATGAGGTAACATTCAAAGAAAAACTGTGACCCATATGAGTGACCTTTAAACTCTATTTGAACTTGAATTGTCTACTCATTAAAATAAGTTCAACGTTGCATCAACAAGTCATCAAGAATTTCTCAAGACTGGGGAAAAGTAAGTAAAAGCTGCACACTAATAGCTCCAATTAGTTAAATAAACCATGGTGTCGACAGCTAAGCTGCCTGAATCAGGGGTTAATCGTCTCATGACAGAGGGAAATGTGGCATTGTGCCATGTACTTCACATAGGAAAGATCAGGAAGCCACTGAAGGACCGGCATGCCAGATAAGACCGGTCAGCTTCCAGTTGGACCAGTCGACCGGCCATGGACATAGTAACAGTCGACAGGCCATGCACATAGTAACAGTCGACAGGCCATGCACATAGTAACAGTCGACCGGCCATGCACATAGTAACAGTCGACAGGCCATGCACATAGTAACAGTCGACAGGCCATGCACATAGTAACAGTCGACAGGCCATGCACATAGTAACAGTCGACCGGCCATGCACATAGTAACAGTCGACAGGCCATGCACATAGTAACAGTCGAACAGTCACAGGCCATGCACATAGTAACAGTCGACAGGCCATGCACATAGTAACAGTCGACAGGCCATGCACATAGTAACAGTCGACAGGCCATGCACATAGTAACAGTCGACAGGCCATTCACATAGTAACAGTCGACAGGCCATGCACATAGTAACAGTCGACAGGCCATGCACATAGTAACAGTCGACAGGCCATGCACATAGTAACAGTCGACAGGCCATGCACATAGTAACAGTCGACAGGCCATGCACATAGTAACAGTCGACAGGCCATGCACATAGTAACAGTCGACAGGCCATGCACATAGTAACAGTCGACAGGCCATGCACATAGTAACAGTCGACAGGCCATGCACATAGTAACAGTCGACAGGCCATGCACATAGTAACAGTCGACAGGCCATGCACATAGTAACAGTCGACAGGCCATGCACATAGTAACAGTCGACCGGCCATGCACATAGTAACAGTCGACAGGCCATGCACATAGTAACAGTCGACCGGCCATGCACATAGTAACAGTCGACAGGCCATGCACATAGTAGCAGTCGACAGGCCATGCACATAGTAAGAGTCGACCGGCCATGCACATAGTAACAGTCGACAGGCCATGCACATAGTAACAGTCGACAGGCCATGCACATAGTAACAGTGCGAACAGGCCATGCACATAGTAACAGTCGACAGGCCATGCACATAGTAACAGTCGACAGGCCATGCACATAGTAACAGTCGCCATGCACATAGTAACAGTCGACAGGCCATGCACATAGTAACAGTCGACCACATAGTAACAGGCCATGCACATAGTAACAGTCGACAGGCCATGCACATAGTAACAGTCGACAGGCCATGCACATAGTAACAGTCGACCGGCCATGCACATAGTAACAGTCGACAGGCCATGCACATAGTAACAGTCGACCGGCCATGCACATAGTAACAGTCGACAGGCCATGCACATAGTAACAGTCGACCGGCCATGCACATAGTAACAGTCGACAGGCCATGCATAGTAACAGTCGACAGGCCATGCACATAGTAACAGTCGACCGGCCATGCACATAGTAACAGTCGACCGGCCATGCACATAGTAACAGTCGACAGGCCATAGTAACAGTCATAGTAACAGTCGACAGGCCATGGCCATGCACATAGTAACAGTCGACCGGCCATGCACATAGTAACAGTCGACCGTATGCACATAGTAACAGTCGACAGGCCATGCACATAGTAACAGTCGACAGGCCATGCACATAGTAACAGTCGACCATGCACATAGTAACAGTCGACAGGCCATGCACATAGTAACCATGCACATAGTAACAGTCGACAGGCCATGCACATAGTAACAGTCGACCGGCCATGCACATAGTAACAGTCGACAGGCCATGCACATAGTAACAGTCCATGCACATAGTAACAGTCGACCGGCCATGCACATAGTAACAGTCGATGCACGGCCATGCACATAGTAAAGGTCGACATGCACATAGTAACAGTCGACCGGCCATGCACATAGTAACAGTCGACAGGCCATGCACATAGTAACAGTCGACCGGCACATGCAGTCGACAGGCCATGCAGTAAGCAGTCGACAGGCCATGCACATAGTAAGAGCCATGCACATAGTAACAGTCGACAGGCCATGCACATAGTAACAGTCGACCGGCCATGCACATAGTAACAGTCGACCGGCCATGCACATAGTAACAGTCGACAGGCCATGCACATAGTAACAGTCTACAGGCCATGCACATAGTAACAGTCGACCGGCCATGCACATAGTAACAGTCGACAGGCCATGCACATAGTAACAGTCGACAGGCCATGCACATAGTAACAGTCGACCGGCCATGCACATAGTAACAGTCGAACCAGACTGGTCCGGCCAGGTAGGTAGATAGGTAGGTCCGGCGGGCCAGGTAGGTAGATACGACCAGCTAGAACCTGTCAGCCGGCCAGATAGGTCCGGCCAGGTTGGTAGATAGGTAGGTCCGGCGGGCCAGGTAGGTAGATACGGCCAGCTAGAACCTGTCAGCCGGCCAGATAGGTCCGGCCAGGTTGGTAGATAGGTAGGTCTGGCGGGCCAGGTAGGTCCAGCCGCCCAGGTTGTTAGTTCCAGCCTGCTGGCCCGGCTAGGTAAGTAGGTTCAGCGTTCGGGGAAGGAAGGTCCAGTTGGCCAGGTTAGTAGATCCAGACGGCAGGTCAGATAGGTAGGTCCGGCCAGCCAGCCGGCCGGGCAGGGAGATGAGGTCAGCCAGCCGGCCAGGTAGGTAGGACCGGGGGGCCATGTAGGTAGTTCCAGCCGGCCAGGTAGGTAGGTCAGGGCGATGGGCCGGCCAGGTAGGTAGGTCCGGGGTAGGTAAGTCCAGTCAGCCAGGTTGGTAGGTCCGGCCAGCCGGCCAGGTGGAAGATCTGACTTGTCGGCCAGATAGGTAGGTCCAGTCAGCCATTTAGGCCTAGCTTATTGCCTGTCGGCCGGCCGGACCTAGCCATCTGACCTGCGGGCCGGACCTACAGTACCAGTCAAAAGTTTGCACAAACCCTACTCATTCAAGGGTTTTTCTTTATTTGTCTCTTTTCTACATTGTAGAATAGTAGTGAAGACATCAAACTATGAAATAACACACAGGGAATCATATTTTAGATTTGAGATTCTTCAAAGTAGCTACTCTATTTCCCGATGACAGCTTTGCACACTCTTGGCATTCTCTCAACCAGCTTCAACTGGAATGCTTTTCCAACAGTCTTGTAGGAGTTCCCACATTTGCTGAGCACTTGTTGGCAAATTTTCCTTCACTCTGTGGTCCAACACATTGCAAACCATCTCAATTGCAGGGATGCATACTAGTCACCTTTCGGTGAAATTCGCCGTTTTGAATCCAAAATAGGTGACCTACCTGATTCGTGTAGATCCGATGAGAAAAGTTTGGGGGGTGGAGGGGCTTTGGATCACTACTGTCTGTAAACGAACGAGTGATGCGTGTTTGGAGCAATACTGGCTGTATCCAAGGCTCAGCCAAATGTTTACATATCAACAGAATGCAGCGACTGAAGAGAGAGGAAACAACCAGTGTGCTAGTTACAGCATCAGCACGCGTCTGGAAAGACAGCAGAGAGTGGAAAGGCAGTTTGCTAGTTACAGCATCAGCGCGTGTCTGGAAAGACAGCAGAGAGTGGAAAGGCAGTTTGCTAGTTACAGCATCAGCGCGCGTCTGGAAAGACAGCAGAGAGTGGAAAGGCAGTTTGCTAGTTACAGCATCAGAGCGCTCTGGAAAGACAGCAGAGAGTGGAAAGGCAGTTTGCTAGTTACAGCATCAGCGCGTGTCTGGAAAGACAGCAGAGAGTGGAAAGGCAGTTTGCTAGTTACAGCATCAGCGCGCGTCTGGAAAGACAGCAGAGAGTGGAAAGGCAGTTTGCTAGTTACAGCATCAGAGAGCTCTGGAAAGACAGCAGAGAGTGGAAAGGCAGTTTGCTAGTTACAGCATCAGAGCGCTCTGGAAAGACAGCAGAGAGTGGAAATGCAGTTTGCCAGTTACAGCATCAGCGTGCGCTCTGGAAAGACAGCAGAGAGTGGAAAGGCAGTTTACTAGTTACAGCATCAGCGCGTGTCTGGAAAGACAGCAGAGAGTGGAAAGGCAGTTTGCTAGTTACAGCATCAGAGCGCTCTGGAAAGACAGCAGAGAGTGGAAATGCAGTTTGCCAGTTACAGCATCAGCGTGCGCTCTGGAAAGACAGCAGAGAGTGGAAAGGCAGTTTGCTAGTTACAGCATCAGCGAGCGCTCTGGAAAGACAGCAGAGAGTGGAAATGCAGTTTGCCAGTTACAGCATCAGCGTGCGCTCTGGAAAGACAGCAGAGAGTGGAAAGGCAGTTTGCCAGTTACAGCATCAGCGAGCGCTCTGGAAAGACAGCAGAGAGTGGAAAGGCAGTTTGCCAGTTACAGCATCAGAGCGCTCTGGAAAGACAGCAGAGAGTGGAAAGGCAGTTTGCCAGTTACAGCATCAGAGCGCTCTGGAAAGACAGCAGAGAGTGGAAAGGCAGTTTGCTAGTTACAGCATCAGCGAGCGCTCTGGAAAGACAGCAGAGAGTGGAAAGGCAGTTTGCTAGTTACAGCATCAGAGCGCTCTGGAAAGACAGCAGAGAGTGGAAAGGCAGTTTGCTAGTTACAGCATCAGCGAGCGCTCTGGAAAGACAGCAGAGAGTGGAAAGGCAGTTTGCTAGTTACAGCATCACGTCCACTGAGCGATAACGAAGAGGTAGGTGAGAAGCCTGACCATGGGACGGGGGTGAAATGAGCTGTAACCGAAAAACAACTGGCATTTAGAAAGTTTGAGGTGAGGGAGAAAGTGTGGTGGAAAAAAGTATTGTTAGCATTGTTAAATATCTTGCTACCTGGATCGAATTCTCTGTTAGCTAGCCAGAGAAATGTTGAGCAACATTAGCCAACTTAACTGATCAAATAATTGAGTTTATGGTGTGAAAATTTGCTTAATAATAAAGTCAGACAGCTAACGTTAGCAGGCTAACGTGACAACATCAGATGAGATAACGTTAGTAACCAAACCAATTCGCTATAGTATTAACTGGTATACGACTCCTTGTCGTTCCTCAAGTTAAAATACGTTAGTTGCTTACTGGACCCTGGCAATCTGTGTGAAATTTTAACTAATTAACTAGCTAACGGACTAACCACTATCTGTTAATGAATGTTTTCCCTCTACAGTATGTGGTTAATTTTCAGTTTGAGAGAATTAGGTGAAAATTAGGTGTTGCTTTTTAAACAAGTGGTTGCAGGGATCAAGTGTAGCTGGAGCTGAGCCCGGCTTAAGTTGGATGCCACTGTAGAGGTGAAAGGAATACCACACACTTTCCCTCTTTCTCGCTTTTGCTGGCACATTGTAGAACAGATGTCCACAGGCAGACAGTGTACAATGTAATAATATGCAGTCCAGCCCAAATATATTGTTTTTGTTGTGTTGAACTAGATAGTAACACGTGTCTGTGAGTGAGTGAGGGGAGATTATATATTTCTTTACTCATTTTTGAGTATTTATTATCATTATTTTTGCACACATGTAGCCTAGTGCACTTGATCGATGTCTGCTGTAGTGGCCACTATAATAGAGCAAAAATAGAATGCCTGTTTGTGTCATTCTATTTCTACTTTAAGATGTTTTTTTCCCCAAGTGCAATATTTAGATGTGTGTGGTCACAAGCGTTCTATTATAAAGGCTGTCATGGCTAACTGCAATATGTAGATGTGTGTGGTCACAAGCGTTCTATTATAAAGGCTGTCATGGCTAACTGCAATATGTAGATGTGTGTGGTCACAAGCGTTCTATTATAAAGGCTGTCATGGCTAACTGCAATATGTAGATGTGTGTGGTCACAAGCGTTCTATTATAAAGGCTGTCATGGCTAACTGCAATATGTAGATGTGTGTGGTCACAAGCGTTCTATTATAAAGGCTGTCATGGCTAACTGCAATATGTAGATGTGTGTGGTCACAAGCGTTCTATTATAAAGGCTGTCATGGCTAACTGCAATATTAGTGGATTGTTTTTTCTCAAAAGTGTCATTTGCTGTAAAGTCTAGGCAACAAATAACATTGAATTGCTTTCTTTACATTTTGTAGCTGTGAGTTAGGTTCACATTAACCACTTTTTATTTTACACACAGAGACGGATCATGTAGATCATATTCTTTGTTGTTTAATGAGTTAAAACCTGCATTTCCCCCTAGCAGGGATTTTTTGTATGTTTCAGTGCAACAACAAAGTGCCTCGTTTTTTGGGCCCTCACCAGTTTTTTGGGCCCTCACCAGTTTTTTGGGCCCTCACCAGTTTTTTGGGCCCTCACCAGTTTGCCTCCCTGCAATTAATTGGGTTGAGGTCGGGTGATTGTGGATGCTACATCATCTGATGCAGCAATCTCCTTCTTGGTCAAATAGCCATTACACAGCCTGGAGGTGTGTTGAGTCATTGTCCTGTTGAAAAACAAATGATGGTCCCACTAAGCCCAAACCAGATGGGATGGTGTATCGCTGCAGAATGCCACTATAGACATCGATCAAGTGCACAAGGCTACATGTGTGCAAAAATAACGTTCGGTCTGAGCCGCCAAAGATTCCCACCATTAGCTCTGACAAATTGAAAACCCTAGTCATAGGCGACTCCATTACCCGCAGTATTAGACTTAAAACGAATCATCCAGTGATCATACATTGTTTACCAGTGTAACGATGTATGCTGAGAGTCGGGAAGCAAGTTCAGGGAGTGAAAACATTGAATAAATAAATGAAACAAACAGCACATGGAACAGGAACAATGACGACTGGGGAAGAAACCAAAGAGAGTGACATATATAGGGCAGGTAATCAAGGAGGTGATGGAGTCCAGGTGAGTGTCATTACTGTCACCAGCGCATAATGCTGGTGACAGGTGTGCGCCATAAGTGATCAGCCTGGAGACCTAGAGGCCGGAGAGCAAGCATACATGACACCCAGGGGGAAGGGCTACTGACGTAAACGTCGGTCTGAAGATGGTGCTGGCTGAGGCTAAAACGTCGGTCTGAAGATGGTGCTGGCTGAGGCTAAAACGTCGGTCTGAAGATGGTGCTGGCTGAGGCTAAAACGTCGGTCTGAAGATGGTGCTGGCTGAGGCTAAAACGTCGGTCTGAAGATGGTGCTGGCTGAGGCTAAAACGTCGGTCTGAAGATGGTGCTGGCTGAGGCTAAAACGTCGGTCTGAAGATGGTGCTGGCTGAGGCTAAAACGTCGGTCTGAAGATGGTGCTGGCTGAGGCTAAAACTGGCGAGTGTAGATGGTATAGGAATATATCGTCACCAACGATGTGAAGATGAAACAGCCAGGGATTACCAAGCCCAACATAACTTCAGCGTGTTGTCTTTGAGTATTTATCTCTGGCCCCCTCCCAGTTAGGGGGAGTGATGAGCTCTACAGCAGAGTCTAGAGCACAACTTAATCACTGGTTGAAAACTGTTTTCTGCCCCTCCCAAAAGATAGAATTTGTAGATAAATGGCCCTCGTTCTGGGACCCCCACAAACAGGACCAAGCCTGGCCTGCTGAGAAGTGACAGACTCCATCCAACTGGAGGGGTGCTCTCATATCCTCTAGCTCCACAATGAGATAGGGGGCAGGCCAAGCACCAGGCTGTTAGCCAGCCTGCCAGCTTGGTGGAGTCTGCCACTAGCACAGTCAGTGTAGTCAGCCCAGCTTTCCCCATTGAGACCGTGTCTGTGTCTCGAACTAGGTCAGGCAAAACTAAACATGGCGGTGTTCGCCTTAGCAATCTCACTGGAATAAAGACCTCCTCCATTCCTGTCATTATTGAACGAGATTGTGATAATATCTCACATCTCAAAATAGGACTACTTCATGTTAGATCCCTCACTTCTAAGGCAGTCATCGTAAATGAACTAATCACTGATCATAAACTTGATGTGATTGGCCTGACTGAAACATGGCTCAAGCCTGATAAGTTTAGTGTGTTCTCCCCTCCTGGTTACACTAGTGACCATATCCCCGCACATTTTTTTTCAACCTTTATTTAATTAGGCAAGTCTGTTAGGAACAAATTCTTATTTTACAATGACGGCCTACCCCGGTCAAACCCTCCCAAAACCCGGACGATGCTAGGCCAATTGTGCTCCGCCCTATGTGACTCCCGATCACAGCCAGTTGTGATACTGCCTAGGATCGAACAAGGGTCTGTAGGGATGCCTCTAGCACTGCGATGCAATGCCTTAGACCGCTGCGCCACTCGGGAGCCCGGCGATGGGGTGCTGGCCGAACACCTCCGGGAGCTCCGTAGCTGGAAGGTGGGTCCATCCTGGGGGATGTTGTAGCAGGTGGGGAGAGAGGAGAGACTAGAGAGAGAACCATACCGTTAACACTACATAACAATAACCCCTAACACTGTAAGAGGACTGGGGCCTGTCCTGGGGGATGTAGTAGGTGGGAGAGGAGAGTCTACAGGGGAGAGAGGAGAAGACTGTAAACTAGGAAACACTTGTGTAGGTCTGGGTGTTGGAGAATTATTATTCCACTCTTGGAGGGCAGTGGCTGTAATAATACTTGTGGCCACTGGGTAGTGCTCACGGTCTATGGTCTTTCAGAACTTCAGGAGGTTGTACATGGAAGATGAGCTTCCCCTCTCGACCAGGTCTCCCTCGGGAAAATCTCATTTTATTTGTCACATGATTGGTAAACAACGAGTGTAGGCTAACAGTAAAATGCTTACTTACCGGCCCTTCCCAACAATGCAGAGAGAAAAAAAGGAGAAATAATAGAAATAAATAGGAATAAATCCACAATGAGTAACGACTATATACACGGGGTACCAGTATCGAGTCGATGTGCAGGAGTACGACGTAATTGAGGTACATATAGGTAGGGATAAACTAGGCAACGGGATAGAGTATAAACAGTAACAGCAGCATAAGTGACGAGTCAAAAGTTAGTGCAACATTTTTTCCAGCCCAGCTTAAGGAACTTCCTCCTCTTCAGGAGGATGCTGTGGAAGAAACAGAAAGCAAAGAGCAGCTTCCTGTAGAGCACAGGGTGGGCACAGCCTATGAACTGACTCTGTCACCATATTGGACTTCCCTCCCAGAGGAGGGAGGGAGGGAGGGAGGGAGGGAGGGAGGGAGGGAGGGAGGGAGGGAGGGAGGGAGGGAGGGAGGGAGGGAGGGAGGGAGGGAGGGAGGGAGGGAGGGAAAGGCTCAAAAACCTAGGGTGACGGACCTAATGAATAACTTCAGGACCTAAGAATGACACGTCTCAAAATGGACCACCGCATTACACAGGTATCTTGCTGGCTCTCGCTGGTAGCCATCTTGTGCCAGTTTCCTCAGCTGTCATTGACGATGAACGTGTCAGCGTGGGAGTGAGACAGAGTGAAACAGAAAGCATGAGGGGGATCAAACGGTCTCCTCAGAGTGCCACTCACAGTCTCCGTCACACACACACACACACACACACACACACACACACACACACACACACACACACACAAAGGAGGTGACGCAGAAGGAGACGCGATCCTGATGCAGAGAGTGCACTATCAACATCCCCTGGAGCTCATTAAAAGCATTCTCCCACTCACCTGGAGACAGAGAGGGGGAGGGGTCAGGGAGGGGGAATGGGAGGAAGAGGGAAGGGAATGAGGAGAGTAGAGTAGAGTATGGAACATAGAGAGACAGAAAGAGATTAAGGAGGAAGATAGAGGAATGGGGGAGAGAAGAAGGAGTCGGAGATGTGGGAAGGGGTGGGGAGGGAAAGGGAGGGGGAGAGAAGAAGGAGTCGGAGAGTTGGGAAGAGGTGGGGAGAGAGAATGACGGGGACGGGGAGAGAAGAAGGAGTCGGAGAGGTGGGAAGAGGTGGGGAGAGAGAAAGAGGGAGGGGAGAGAAGAAGGAGTCGGAGAGGTGGGAAGAGGTGGGGAGAGAGAAAGAGGGAGGGGGAGAGAAGAAGGAGTCGGAGAGGTGGGGAGAGAGAATGACGGGGAGGGGGAGAGAAGAAGGAGTCTGAGAGGTGGGGAGAGAGAATGACGGGGAGGGGGAGAGAAGAAGGAGTCGGAGAGGTGGGGAGAGAGAATGACGGGGAGAGAAGAAGGAGTCGGAGAGGTGGGAAGAGGTGGGGAGAGAGAATGAGGGAGGGGAGAGAAGAAGGAGTCGGGGAGGTGGGAAGAGGTGGGGAGAGAGAATGAGGGAGGGGGTGAGAAGAAGGAGTCGGGGACGTGGGAAGAGGTGGGGAGAGAGAATGAGGGAGGGGAGAGAAGAGGGAGTCGGGGAGGTGGGAAGAGGTGGGGAGAGAGAATGACGGGGAGAGAAGAAGGAGTCGGAGAGGTGGGGAGAGAGAATGACGGGGAGGGGGAGAGAAGAAGGAGTCGGGGAGGTGGGAAGAGGTGGGGGAGAGAGAATGAGGGAGGGGGAGAGAAGAAGGAGTCGGGGAGGTGGGAAGAGGTGGGGAGAGAGAATGAGGGAGGGGGAGAGAAGAAGGAGTCGGGGAGGTGGGAAGAGGTGGGGAGAGAGAATGACGGGGAGAGAAGAAGGAGTCGGAGAGGTGGGGAGAGAGAATGACGGGGAGGGGGAGGAGAGAAGAAGGAGTCGGGGAGGTGGGAAGAGGTGGGGAGAGAGAAAGACAGGGAGGGAGGAGAGAAGAAGGAGTCGGGAGGTGGGAAGAGGTGGGGAGAGATAAAGACAGGGAGGGAGGAGAGAAGAAGGAGTCGGGAGGTGGGAAGAGGTGGGGAGAGAGAAAGACAGGGAGGGAGGAGAGAAGAAGGAGTCGGGAGGTGGGAAGAGGTGGGGAGAGAGAAAAGACAGGGAGGGAGGAGAGAAGAAGGAGTCGGGAGGTGGGAAGAGGTGGGGAGAGTGAAAGACAGGGAGGGAGGAGAGAAGAAGGAGTCGGGAGGTGGGAAGAGGTGGGGAGAGAAAAAGACAGGGAGGGAGGAGAGAAGAAGGAGTCGGGAGGTGGGAAGAGGTGGGGAGAGAGAAAGACAGTGAGGGAGGAGAGAAGAAGGAGTCGGGAGGTGGGAAGAGGTGGGGAGAGAGAAAGACAGGGAGGGAGGAGAGAAGAAGGAGTCGGGAGGTGGGAAGAGGTGGGGAGAGAGAAAGACAGGGAGGGAGGAGAGAAGAAGGAGTCGGGAGGTGGGAAGAGGTGGGGAGAGAGAAAGACAGGGAGGGAGGAGAGAAGAAGGAGTCGGGAGGTGGGGAGAGAGAAAGACGGAGGGAGGAGAGAAGAAGGAGTCGGGAGGTGGGAAGAGGTGGGGAGAGAGAAAGACAGGGAGGGAGGAGAGAAGAAGGAGTCAGGAGGTGGGAAGAGGTGGGGAGAGAGAAAGACAGGGAGGGAGGAGAGAAGAAGAAGTCGGGAGGTGGGAAGAGGTGGGGAGAGAGAAAGACAGGGAGGGAGGAGAGAGAAGAAGGAGTCGGGAGGTGAGAAGAGGTGGGGAGAGAGAAAGACAGGGAGGGAGGAGAGAAGAAGGAGTCGGGAGGTGGGAAGAGGTGGGGAGAGAGAAAGACAGGGAGGGAGGAGAGAAGAAGGAGTCGGGAGGTGGGAAGAGGTGGGGAGAGAGAAAGACAGGGAGGGGGAGAGACGATGGATGGGAGGTGGGAAGAGGTGGGGAGAGAGAAAGACAGGGAGGGAGGAGAGAAGAAGGAGTCGGGAGGTGGGAAGAGGTGGGGAGAGAGAAAGACAGGGAGGGAGGAGAGAAGAAGGAGTCGGGAGGTGGGAAGAGGTGGGGAGAGAGAAAGACAGGGAGGGGGAGAGACGAAGGATGGGAGGTGGGAAGAGGTGGGGAGAGAGAAAGACAGGGAGGGGAAAGACGAAGGATGGGAGGTGGGAAGAGGTGGGGAGAGAGAAAGACAGGGAGGGAGGAGAGACGAAGGATGGGAGGTGGGAAGAGATGGGGAGAGAGAAAGACAGGGAGGGAGGAGAGAGGAAGGATGGAAGGTGAAGACATCAGCGGGGGTGAAAGAGCGGGAAAGACAGACAGTTGGTCAGATGTTTTCATCAAGATGAAATAACAGTAACACTTGTGAAACTAAACTTTCCAACCAAAACAACAATGAATCATAATGGCATAAATGGGTTTAAGATAAACAATAGATTTTAACAGCTGAGAGGGAAAATGAAGGCAGCCAATTCCAGCGGGTTATAATTTTAATATTGAGCTGAACTTTGTGTGATCTAATTAACGTAATGAAATAAAGGCAAGCAGTGGCAATGACAGAGGCAAACACTGCTACGTGCTAGGCATGACTAGTGCCTCAGCGAGAGAGAGAGAGAGAGAGAGAGTGTGTGGGTCTTTGCGTGTCAAAACATATACAAATAGTACACTATTTGACACGTCAATTAAGCTTGTTGACCAATCAGGACCTGAATATGACTGAACAATTAATATGACTAATAATTTAACTCGTTCATTAAAAAAATGTAACGTAGTTATTACACATTGATTACATTATCACTAGTATTTCATATGTCATAGCGATTCACCGGTACATATGCTATGATGCTGGTAAAGTTATCTCGCGCACTTGGGGCCTCATTTATAAATGTTGCCCTCAAACACGCATGTCAGTTTTCATGCAAAACGTGGTATTTGTAAGTACGTGACGTGACAATGTGCCTATCCACCTATCCACTATTCACCTGGGAAGGTATTGATAACTGTATATGATGGCATCTTTTTATTTGTAATGCACATATTGCAAATCACTCTGAATAAAATAAATGAAATAACCAGCTAAATAACTAGAACATGACATTAAAGGTCATGTGGAAATTGTAGCTAGGGCATTGACAGACAGTTAGGCAGTGGGAATGGGTCAGTATAGTAGTGCAGTATTACTATTAGTCTAGTAGGAACCTGAGGATCTTGTACACCACCTCTCAGTTCTCCTCTTGCCAGAGGCGATGTTGACTCTGGACGCTCCTTCTTCACCCAGATCCCTAGGAGCTGGGCCCCCAGGCCCTGACACACACACACACACACACACACACACACACACACACACACACACACACACACACACACACACACACACACACACACACACACACACACACACACACACACACACATACGGTTAGAAACACACAAACACCAGATACACAAGGTTAGAAACACACACAAAATACACACACGGATAGGGACAGGCGAAAACACACATGCACATACACACGCAATACTGTATGTATGCACGCACACGTTAGGAACATGCATACACACCGTTATGAGCATCCACTCATGCACCACTTACATAGACACATTATTCCAGACATTAACACCTGTATGTACAGATGACATACACATACACACACACACACACGTACCAACCTGTGTCTTGACAGCACAGTTGACGATGGTGGTATTGGTGGAGATCTCTGGGGTATAGTGAGAGTGGACAGCTTGGTATTTGTTTTTTTATTAGGATCCTCATTAGCTGTTGCGAAAGCACCAGCTACTCTCCTGGGGTCCACACAAAACATGAAACATGACATAAGAAAGAACATTAATAGACAAGAGCAGCTCAAGGACATTGAAGTGACTTGTGACTTGTTGAGGATGGGGGTCAATGAAGGGTCTAGTTCCCCCTGGACGTTCTGCAGCAGAACCGGGAACCAAACTAAACAGCATTCTCCAAGATACGAAGGAAGTCTAGCATCTGAAGGTCTATCACTTTCAGACCCTGAGAGAGGGGGAGACAGAGGGAGAGAGATAAAGTGAGAGAGAGAGAGAGAGAGAGAAACATTGAGATATACAGTAACAGTCAAAAGTTTGGACACACCTACTCATTCAAGGGGTTTTCTTTATTTTTACTATTTTCAAACATCTCAGCTCTACCTCTCCACCCCCCCCCCCCTTCTCCCTCTCGGCTCTACCCCCCACCCCTCCTCCTTCTCGGCTCTACCCCCACACCCCCTCCATCTCGGCTCTACCTCTCCCCTCCTCCCCCTTCCCTCCCCTCTCCTCCCTCTCCCCTCCTCCCCCTCCCCTCCCCTCCCTCTCCCCTCCTCCCCCTTCCCTCCCCTCTCCTCCCTCCTCCCTTCCTCTCCCCTCCTCCCCCTTCCCTCCCCTCCTCCCTCCTCCCTCCTCCCCCTCCCCTCCCCTCCTCTCCCCTCCTCCCTCCTCCCTCCTCCCCCTCCCTCCCCCTCCCTCTCCCTCCTCCCTCCTCCCCTCCCCTCCCTCTCCCCTCCTCCCCTCCCCTCCCCTCCCTCTCCCCCTCCCTCTCCCCTCCTCCCTCCTCCCTCCTCCCCCTCCCTCATCAAAAGACATCAAAACTATGAAATAACACATATGGAATCATGGAGTAACCAAGAAAGTGTGAAACAAATCAGAATATATTATATATTGGAGATTCTTCAAAGTAGCCACCCGCCTTGATGACAGCTTTGCACACTCTTGGCATTCTCTCAACCAGCTTCACCTGGAATGCTTTTCCAACAGTCTTGAAGTGACAAAACTATCGGTAGAGTTGAGATGGAGACAGTAACACATTGATCTTTAGATCTTTATTTGGTGCATGAAAACGTAAGCGAAAAATCATATTTTATGTGCACTACGTCATCACACACTGATTTTCATCTGCAACAATTCTGTTTGGAAGAAACACACTGCTGGTGGGAAAATACGCCTATTTTCTTTATGCCGATTTTATCATATTTTTATCAAAATGTGTCGCCAATTGGATGGAATCGTAGCTGGTGAGCAAAAAAAGTTAGCCGAAGCAGGCCTAGACAGACAGACAGGAATAGACATCGTTTACATTTGTCATTTTGCAGACGCTGTTATCCAGAGGCACTTATAGGAGCAATTAGGGTGAAGTGTCTTGCTCAAGGGCACATAGACTGATTTTTCACTTAGGTATTCAAACGAGCACCCTTTCGGTAACTGGCCCAACGCTGTTAACCGCCTGGCTACTTGCCGCCTGTTTCACGACTGTTACCGCTGTTAAAGCCATTGCTCTTAAAGCCAATGCCCAATTGTCTCTAAATGTCAGCGTTTTGGCCGTATTGTAGGAGAGAATTGGAGTGGAGTTATGCGTATAAGACCAGGCTGAAAGCGGTTTGAGAGAGGACTGAAAGGTCAGAGAGGAATAGAAAGAACAGAGAACACAGGAGAGAGAGAGGTCCTGGACAGTGGACAGAAGTGAAATTGGCCAGAGAAGAGGGAGGAGGGTATGTAGAGGTCCTGGAGAGACATGGGTGAAAGGCATGGTGACCAATAGAATGGTCCAGACTCTGAAACACTCTCTCCCCTTCCCTCCGTTCCCCACCACTCATTATCAACCCACAGACAGACAGACAGACAGACAGACAGACAGACAGACAGACAGACAGACAGACAGACAGACAGACAGACAGACAGACAGACAGACAGACAGACAGACAGACAGACAGACAGACAGACAGACAGACAGACAGACAGACAGACAGACAGACAGACAGACAGACAGACAGACAGACAGACAGACAGACAGACAGAAAAGCCTTTTTGAAGACTTCACTAACAGAGAGGGGAAAACTGCTTCCTGAAGTGCCAGAAGGAACACATAAAACAAGTGTATGAAGAAAGGAGGAGAGAAACCGCAGAGCTGGGGAGAAAAATATGACTTCCTTCTTGTTCACCTAAAGGAAGCCTACTGGTCTTGACTAACAGCAGTCAAATGTAAAGAGATGTCTCAAACGAGAGGTGAATGCACTTTACTACACTTTAGTCTTAATGCTTTGTTGATGGCATTACTGTGGTGAATCTGGCGCCCATTTGGCTCCTTGAGGGGATATAGCTATTATAGATAGAGTACAATGGAGGTTGTTGGTACTGTAAGCGATGCATGTTTTCAGGTACCTTGTGACCTTTCACTACGGTAAACATGGTAAAGGTCAAGGGTGAGGAGAGCAAGAGAAAAAGCTTTGAGAATGAAAAGGAACATTCTTCACATTCATGTTATATTGAATACGTAGACAAACACACAAGCAGAGAGTGTGAAGTCCATATCATGAAAGTAGACAGAGAAATGTGAGAGTGAGGATAGAGACGATGTGTGTGTGTGTGTGTGTTACGTTATAGATGTACAAAGCAGGTCTCGTTCTCTCCATCTCCATGTTTTTTGATCCACTTCAGGGCTTGACCTTGTGGGTCCACCACCAAGGGCCATCTTGAAAAAATGAAGAATGGGAAACACCAGTCAGCAACACGACTAGTTACACGATCAAGCCACTTCTTAGCCAGTAAGGTCTGTGAGACTGAGATAGTTGTGAGCTTTGTTTGATAGGTGTAAGATTTTGTCTTGTCTAGACTACTGAAGTACTATTATAGATCTGAAACTAAGCACTGAGAACAGACAGACGGAGAGAATTGAATAAAGATACTCAAGTCTCTATGGATTGCATATATGTGCGTGGTGTCTGACCGGTTGTCGCAGGTGATGATGACTCTGTTCTCGGTGGAGAAGGTCGTCGGAAGGCAGACCCTGGATGTCCCAGTCCCTCACGGCCGTGGGCTTGGACAGGAACACAGCGAAACTAAACCCTGGAGAACACGGCACCTCCAACTCACGTACCTCACGCACCTGACGGAGGGGAAAGTGAGAGAGAAAGAGAAAGAAAGGGAGGTGTGGCTAAATGTGTGTGTGAGAGCGAGAGGTGGTACCTAACAGGTAACAGTGAATAATACATTTACATTTACATTTAAGTCATTTAGCAGACGCTCTTATCCAGAGCGACTTACAAATTGGTGCATTCACCTTATGACATCCAGTGGAACAGTAGTGCATCTAAATCTTTTAAGGGGGGTGAGAGGGATTACTTTATCCTATCCTAGGTATTCCTTAAAGAGGTGGTGTTTCAGGTGTCTCCGGAAGGTGGTGATTGACTCCGCTGTCCTGGCGTCGTGAGGGAGTTTGTTCCACCATTGGGGGGCCAGAGCAGCGAACAGTTTTGACTGGGCTGAGCGGGAACTGTACTTTCTCAGTGGTAGGGAGGCGAGCAGGCCAGAGGTGGATGAACGCAGTGCCCTTGTTTGGGTGTAGGGCCTGATCAGAGCCTGGAGGTACTGAGGTGCCGTTCCCCTCACAGCTCCGTAGGCAAGCACCATGGTCTTGTAGCGGATGCGAGCTTCAACTGGAAGCCAGTGGAGAGAGCGGAGGAGCGGGGTGACGTGAGAGAACTTGGGAAGGTTGAACACCAGACGGGCTGTGGCGTTCTGGATGAGTTGTAGGGGTTTAATGGCACAGGCAGGGAGCCCAGCCAACAGCGAGTTGCAGTAATCCAGACGGGAGATGACAAGTGCCTGGATTAGGACCTGCGCCACTTCCTGTGTGAGGCAGGGTCGTACTCTGCGGATGTTGTAGAGCATGAACCTACAGGAACGGGCCACCGCCTTGATGTTAGTTGAGAACGACAGGGTGTTGTCCAGGATCACGCCAAGGTTCTTAGCGCTCTGGGAGGAGGACACAATGGAGTTGTCAACCGTGATGGCGAGATCATGGAACGGGCAGTCCTTCCCCGGGAGGAAGAGCAGCTCCGTCTTGCCGAGGTTCAGCTTGAGGTGGTGATCCGTCATCCACACTGATATGTCTGCCAGACATGCAGAGATGCGATTCGCCACCGTGGCTTCTTACTGCAACATAAATACACTTTGGCTTACTGTTGTGCTGTGAAAGAGTATAGCAAAATAGCAAAATCCAGACAGTGACATTCTCACTAACCTATTTCATCCAGATACTAGACACCATCTCATCTCAGGAGTTGGAGAGGAAAGGCACCATGTAGCACAAGTTGGCTGCAGCCAGCGGACAGTCTCCTACCAGATACCATGTTCTTGTCCAAACCCTGAGACACACAAAGAGATGTGAACATCAAAGAAAGATGAAGACTTTAATGACGATGCAGCTGTAACTAATGGTCGTTCTAATCACCAGACCAAAGGACTCTGTGAAAGTGGATTGTTCAGATACTCTACTGTCGGAGCTCCATAAGAGGAGTCCTTACCGCCACAGTCTCCTCCCAGCAGACTCCAGCCAGTCCTGACACCAGTTTCCCGGCCTGGTCCAGTTTGAGCTTCATGTCCTCTGACTTCCTCCTCAACTCCTCCATCTGCCAGCTTATCATCATACTGCCTCTTCAACAGGTCCAGCTATTCCCAAACACACATTTTTGTATTGCTAACCTTGTGGGGACCAACAAATTGATTCCCATCCAAAATCCTATTTTCCATAACCCCAAACACCTAAACCTAAAACTATGCCTAACCCTAACTCCTAACCCAAACCTTAGTTCTTACCCTTTTGTAACCCTAACACTAAACTTAACCCCAAACACCTAAACCTAAAACTATGCCTAACCCTAACTCCTAACCCAAACCTTAGTTCTTACCCTTTTATAACCCTAACACTAAACTTAACCCCAAACACCTAAACCTAAAACTATGCCTAACCCTAACTCCTAACCCAAACCTTAGTTCTTACCCTTTTATAACACTAACACTAAACTTAACCCCAAACACCTAAACCTAAAACTATACCTAACCCTAACTCCTAACCCAAACCTTAGTTCTTACCCTTTTGTAACCCTAAACTTAACCCCTAAGACTAAAATGGCCTTTTTCCATGTGGGGACAGGACAAATATCCCCACTTGTCTGAATTTTCGACTGGTTCCCACAAAGATAGTAAAACCCAAAATACACGTGTCAGAGTAATACATACACCCACGTCACGGAAACACACGTGTAAGCACATGAACAGAACACACACAAACACACGTGTAAGCACATGAACAGAACACACACAAACACACGTGTAAGCACATGAACAGAACACACACAAACACACGTGTAAGCACATGAACAGAACACACACAAACACACGTGTAAGCACATGAACAGAACACACACAAACACACGTGTAAGCACATGAACAGAACACACACAAACACACGTGTAAGCACATGAACAGAACACACACAAACACACGTGTAAGCACATGAACAGAACACACACAAACACACGTGTAAGCACATGAACAGAACACACACAAACACACGTGTAAGCACATGAACAGAACACACACAAACAGACGTGTAAGCATGCACATAAACAGAACACACACAAACACACGTGTAAGCACATGAACAGAACACACACAAACACACGTGTAAGCACATAAACAGAACACACACAAACACACGTGTAAGCACATGAACAGAACACACACAAACACACGTGTAAGCACATGAACAGAACACACACAAACACACGTGTAAGCACATAAACAGAACACACACAAACACACGTGTAAGCACATGAACAGAACACACACAAACACACATGTAAGCATGCACATAAACAGAACACACACAAACACACGTGTAAGCATGCACATGAACAGAACACACACAAACACACGTGTAAGCACATGAACAGAACACACACAAACACACGTGTAAGCATGCACATGAACAGAACAAACACAAACACACACACTTAATGTTGAGAAATCCACCTAACACCCAAATATACAAACATGCATACAATCCCGGACTCAAGTGGACTGTGACAAAACACCTGAGCATTTAAAAAATACAGTAGACACAGATTTGCACGGAACTAGAGTCATCTAGGCCGGATTTTTACTGTACTCGTGGGCACATAAAGCGCCTGAGTACCTATCAGAAACACAAACACGCACCCGTCCTCTCATCCACACTCACTCAGACTCATTCACACTTCAGAGAAGCAGCATAGTAAGTATTTCCCACACAGACAGGCCTCTTCTCCCCTCCTCTCCAACCCCGTACAGTACCTCTCTGAGTTTTCACATGGTGTGTGTGTGTGTGTGTGTGTGTGTGTGTGTGTGTGTGTGTGTGTGTGTGTGTGTGTGTGTGTGTGTGTGTGTGTGTGTGTGTGTGTGTGTGTGTGCTAAACAGTTAATCAAATGGCTACCCAGACTATTTGCATTGACCTCATGTTTCACACCGCTGCTACTCGCTGTTTATTATCTATGCATAGTCACTTCACCCCTATCTACATGTACAAATGACCTCTAACCTGTACCCCCGCATATTGACTCGATACCGCTACCCCCTGTATATAGCCTTGTTATTGTTATTTTATTGTGTTACTTTTGGTCTTACTTCAGGTTAGTACATTTTTTGTTTTCTTACTTACTTTTTAAAAACAATTCTACGTTGTTGGTTAAGGGCTTGTAAGTAAAATGTAATGTTAAGGTCTACACGGGTTGTATTCGGTGTGTGTACGTGTGTACAATAAGCAGCTGTTACTCTCTCTCCCTCTCTGTTCCTCTATCTCTCTCTCCCTCTCTGTTCCTCTATCTCTCCCTCTCTGTTCCTCTATCTCTCTCTCCCTCTCTGTTCCTCCATCTCTCTCCCTCTCTGTTCCTCCATCTCTCTCTCCCTCTCTGTTCCTCTATCTCTCTCTCCCTCTCTGTTCCTCCATCTCTCTCTCCCTCTCTGTTCCTCTATCTCTCTCTCCCTCTCTGTTCCTCCATCTCTCTCTCCCTCTCTGTTCCTCCATCTCTCTCTCCCTCTCTGTTCCTCCATCTCTCTCTCCCTCTCTGTTCCTCCATCTCTCTCTCCCTCTCTGTTCCTCCATCTCTCTCTCCCTCTCTGTTCCTCTATCTCTCTCTCCCTCTCTGTTCCTCCATCTCTCTCTCCCTCTCTGTTCCTCTATCTCTCTCTCCCTCTCTGTTCCTCCATCTCTCTCTCCCTCTCTGTTCCTCTATCTCTCTCTCCCTCTGTTCCTCCATCTCTCTCTCCCTCTCTGTTCCTCTATCTCTCTCCCTCTCTGTTCCTCCATCTCTCTCTCCCTCTCTGTTCCTCTATCTCTCTCTCCCTCTCTGTTCCTCCATCTCTCTCTCCCTCTCTGTTCCTCTATCTCTCTCTCCCTCTCTGTTCCTCCATCTCTCTCTCCCTCTCTGTTCCTCCATCTCTCTCTCCCTCTCTGTTCCTCTCTCTCTCTCTCTCCCTCTCTGTTCCTCCATCTCTCTCTCCCTCTCTGTTCCTCTATCTCTCTCTCCTCTCTGTTCCTCTCATCTCTCTCTCCCTCTCTGTTCCTCTATCTCTCTCTCCCTCTCTGTTCCTCTATCTCTCTCTCCCTCTCTGTTCCTCTATCTCTCTCTCCCTCTCCTCTCTCTGTTCCTCCATCTCTCTCTCCTCTCTGTTCCTCTATCTCTCTCTCCCTCTCTGTTCCTCTATCTCTCTCTCCCTCTCTGTTCCTCTATCTCTCTCTCCCTCTCTGTTCCTCCATCTCTCTCTCCCTCTCTGTTCCTCTATCTCTCTCTCCTCTCTGTTCCTCTATCTCTCTCTCCCTCTCTGTTCCTCTATCTCTCTCTCCCTCTCTGTTCCTCCATCTCTCTCTCCTCTCTGTTCCTCTATCTCTCTCCCTCTCTGTTCCTCTATCTCTCTCTCCCTCTCTGTTCCTCCATCTCTCTCTCCCTCCTCCATCTCTCTCTCCCTCTCTGTTCCTCCATCTCTCTCTCCCTCTCTGTTCCTCTATCTCTCTCTCCCTCTCTGTTCCTCCATCTCTCTCCCTCTCTGTTCCTCCATCTCTCTCTCCCTCTCTGTTCCTCTATCTCTCTCTCCCTCTCTGTTCCTCCATCTCTCTCCCTCTCTGTTCCTCCATCTCTCTCTCCCTCTCTGTTCCTCTATCTCTCTCTCCCTCTCTGTTCCTCTATCTCTCTCTCCCTCTCTGTTCCTCTATCTCTCTCTCCCTCTCTGTTCCTCCATCTCTCTCCCTCTCTGTTCCTCCATCTCTGTTCCCTCTCTGTTCTCTCTCTCTCCTCTCTGTTCCTCCATCTCTCTCCCTCTCTGTTCCTCCATCTCTCTCTCCCTCTCTGTTCCTCTATCTCTCTCTCCCTCTCTGTTCCTCTCTCTCTCCCTCTCTGTTCCTCCATCCCTCCCTAAGACATTATTAAAACACAATATAACATTATTGAAACGTTATGCAAAATGAAAAGAAGCAAGAGGTTTTCCCGATCAGGTCATGTGGCCAGGAACGTACCTCTGGCTGTAAACATTACCGCAATCTTCTTACAACATTATATACAGGTCCAGTCAAAAGTTTTAGAATACCTACTCATTCCAGGGTTTTTCTTTATTTTTGCTATTTTATACATTGTAAAATAATAGTGAAGACAACAAAACTCTGAAAAAACACATATGGAATCATGTAGTAACCAAAAAAGTGTTAAACAAATCAAAATACATTTTATATTTCAGATTCTTCGAAGTAGCCACCCTTTGCCTTGATGACAGCTTTGCACACTCCTGGCATTCTCTCAACCAGCTTCATCAGTTAGTCACCTGGAATGCATTTCAATTAACAGGTGTGCCTTGTTACAAGTTCATTTGTGGAATGTATTTATTTCTTCATGTGTTTGAGCCAATCAGTGGTGTTGTGACAAGGTAGGGGTGGTATACAGAACATAGCCCTATTTGGTAAAATACCAAGTCCAATATATGGCAAGAACAGCTCAAATAAGCAAAGAGAAACGACAGTCCATCATTTCTTTAAGACATGAAGGTCAGTCAATGCGGAAATGCAGTCTCAAAAAGCATCAAGAGTTATGATGAAACTGGCTCTCATGAGGACCTCCACAGGAAAGGAAGACACAAAGCTACCTCTGCTGCAGAGGATAAGTTCATTAGAGTTAACTGCACCTCAGATTGCAGCCCAAATAAATGCTTCACAGAGTTCAAGTAACAGACACATCTCAACATCAACTGTTCAGAGGAGAATCAGGAGAACTGCGTGAATCAGGCATTCATGGTCGAATTGCTGCAAAGTAACCACTGCTGAAGAATGTTAATAGATATTTCAAAAAATGTAACGGTGTATAGATTGATAAGATTTTTTTTCCCCCACAAATTTTAGAATAATGCTGTAACACAACAAAATGTGGGAAAACGTCAAGGGATCTGAATACTTTCCTAATGTGCTGTGTTCCTGTGGTACACCATCACACGCATCAGTTCCAAAGAATACTATACATTTCAATAAAAGTGAATCTGTTGTGTGGCGTTCTGATTCTTCTTGTGCCTTAACCCTAATCTCTGGATTATTTTGACTATAGCAAATTAAATCAGATGAAACAAATTGTGCTATTTATCACAGACTACTTTGTGTCAAAGTTTAACAAGGACTCTCTCCTCCTCACCAGTGTCATGATTAAATATATGAGCAAGAGCCTCACATACAGTATATTGTTTGTTCATTGTGCTGCCACAGAATGAATTGTGAGCAAGGTCTCAATAAAGCTTTCTATACCAGAGCTGTGAGAAAAGTTCTGTATATTATTGAAACAATGTTGCGATTGTTGTGTGTGTGTGTGTGTGTGTGTGTGTGTGCTCAAACACACGTGCATGTGGGGGTCTGGGAGAGGAAGTGTGTCCATCTGATGAATGGGTATGTGCCTGAACTAAATGTTATATACTAATTGTAGTCTCACCCATTCATTTCTAATGACTGGTCATTTATGACCAGGAACACCGCAGGTGTATAAAAGTTAGATAAAACACCCAAAATGTAATGAAAATCATCAGCATGTATTTTGTGTGTTCAGATGCCCTGTGTGGACAAAGTCATGGAACCTTATGACAATCAGATTAAATGAACTACATTATTCAGAGAGAAAACTTTTAAATCGGTCCAATTTGACCGGAACACAGCAGGATGGCTAATGGGTGTCGTGCATTACCCAGGTAGGTGTTACACACCAATGTGGTGGTGAATGATGAAAAGCTCTTTGAGCTTTTGGAAAAACGCAACTTAAATCCATTAAACATAACGGCCGCCAAGACCCAAACTCCATTGTCTGAGCCACTAGGTTTAGCTGGCTAATGGCTGTCATGCCATCACAGCCAGCCATGGTGTGACTGCGTTGAGTTGCTAAGGTTCTGTCCAACTCCCAGCCACTAATACTGGTCAGAGGTGGAGGAATGGAGGGAGGGAAGCCCTGAAGCCAACAGCCAAGGCATGGTGATTAGCTCTGGGTAATGGGCCCTGCCAGCCCAATTAGTGGTATTATGTGTGACCACTGATCTGTCCCACTAATGAGAGCCGAGACAGACTGGTGTTAGTATGTGTGTGTGTGTGTGTGTGTGCATGTGTGTCTGACCCAGACGTCTTGTCGTATCCACCCTGTCATTTCTAATCTCAGCGAACCTCAGGCTAAAATGCTGTCACCCTAAACACAAAAACTCATTTGCAAGACAAGAGACGCACATCAGCCATTAATAACAAGCTCATTCATAAGGAGTGTCCAGGGCCCTGGTCAAATGTTGGCCACAAAATAGGGGATAGATTGCCATTCGAGACGTAACCATTGTGTGCAAATGTTGCCGTCAATGCTGTAATATTGAGAACCAGTTGTGCAGCAGTGTGGGGTTCACACACTCAGAGAGAGGGCCACGCTATATGAAAGGGAAACAGATAATGAGAGAACCTTGGCTATGCTTTGGTACATTGCCGTCCATTAGCACAGCTTGATGCCGCAGGAAAAGCTTTCATCTCTATCTCAAACCCTTATTGTTGAATGTGTTCCGTGCTTTGTAAATTTGACACTTCTGTTCTTGGTGAGATACAGCAGGTGCTGTACATCCTTTAGCTGAAATGTATCTGTAGGGCGTCTCCCACAGGCCTCATACAAAGGACGATGTGTAGGTTGCTGTTCCTCACTCTATCAGGTCGTTAAACATGGAGTCTGGCGTCTCGATGATGTTGTCTTCCCTGGGTGAGTCGGACAGAGCACTGGACGGAAAGGTCAGGGTCAGAGGTTAATACACAAACTAGGCTACCAGACGTTGGAAAGCACTAGAAGACTTTTTACCTGTCATGTTTTGAGGTGACTTTTCCAGAAGACATTGACTTCGCTTTAGCACCCGTGTAAAGTCATGTAAAGTCATGTAAAGTCGTGTAAAGTCGTGTAAAGTCGTGTAAAGTCGTGTAAAGTCATGTAAAGTCATGTAAAGTCATGTAAAGTCATGTAAAGTCGTGTAAAGTCGTGTAAAGTCATGTAATCATTATTGTCTGTGTTGTTCCCTCTTTGAAAATAGCAGATGCAAATGTTGCATTGTATTAAAACTCCCTTAAATAAATGTGTTTTTTAGTAGTGGTGCCTCTTGGAGCTCTGTTTGAGGTTGGGCACCTCTCCAGAGCTGATGATGTTGTTGATGTCCCCCGGGAACGACAGGTTTACTATCTGGGTGTCGTTGAACACTGTGGGCTTGTTGTCCACACCCGTCAGCCCCTACAACTCCTTCATGTCTGAGTGTCAGCCGTTGTCGCAAAGTGCTGGGAAGGAAAGACTGAAATACTGCCGATTTAGTACAAACTCTTGGGACGTGACCAAGAGTCAGTACAAGATGAAAAGTCCAATCAGGAAGAATAGGATATTGGTTTACAGGGACATCTCTAAACTCTGACGTCAGAAAAGCAGGAGATTCGTGAACGATCAATCGAAATCAATCCCATCTCTGAAACTACACGAGGAAAAGTAAAGTGATTCAAATAGAAACTAACCACAAAGCAACTGTGGAAAAATACGTCCAACTGACTGCAGAACATAAGGCTGTCGGTCTGACTCAATTCATATTAAATGCTCAGGGACCAAGCAGCGCCGAGCAGCACGCTGTAATTCAGTGCAATTATGTTATTAACAAATGCCTTGCTGTTGGCAAATCACCCAAATTCGACAAAATGGGTTGCTCTTGCAAAACAGGTCCAAATATATCCTGTCTCACAACCTCTGTGTGAAGTGCAGTCACCTAGAAAATCTCTCACTCGATCTAAACCCCAGTGTGCTACAGAGCAGTGGTTCCCAACCAGGGGTACTAGGACTCCTGGTGGTACTTGGCCTATCCACAAGGGGGGTACTTGAGAAGACTCATGAGGCCATAGTCCTACTGGTAAAATGCACATGAGGGGGTACATCAGGGGTACTCCAGGTAGAGTAAAATTCAGTTGGTGGTACAGTAACTAAAAAGGGTTGGGAACCACTGATATACAGTATGCGAAGAGTAGTACGTATAAGTGCAGTAGGCCTGCCTGGGTCCAAGTACTAAAAGGGTTTGCTTTAGACTGGCTTTCTATTGGTTCCATTGTGCCAGGCAAGCTCAATCAAGCACAGATAAAGTATTTCAAATGATTTCAAATATTATTTCAAGCCATGTCTGTCAGTAGGTCATATATAATGTTCTCGTAACTCCTGCTTGCAGTACTTCTTGGTGACCTCCACCTGGAAGACCAGGTACTCATTTTGGAAAGGCTCTGTGCCCCCGACCACCGAGGGAACACACATATGGTTTATTTGATCAGCAAAGCTAGACACCAACACCCACTTCTACCTGACTCATGGTAGGGAGTCCACCTACTCTGCCAAGAGTGAAAACTCATTTTGGTTATGACATTTCACTTCCTTATGCTATTAAATACATTTCACCGAGACAGATATGATTATTTATGATCTGAATTGTTCAGAGGGGTCTTTCTCTAACACATCATCAACATTATATCTAAAAAGTCAGATTTCACAATGCAGTACATCCGATAATAAGCACCCAGCTCTGTTGACAGAGCGGGCCAGCTTTATTGTTGAAACTTTTGAGGATTTTACATTTTGTGGTTCCAAGTTGTTCCACGTGTCGTAAAAAGCTCAATTACCATGACAGAGCTGAATTGAATGTAAAAGGCTTTGACAATAAAAAGCTTGGGGTACGCTCAATGCTCCACTGACGTTTTGTGAGAAATCTTCGAAAAAGAACAGGAACTTCACATTAATAATAAAATACTACATGTCATGTCTCAAAATCGATATCTATCTTACCTATATTGTTTTATGTCATCCGGATTCGAGAAGAAAGATGAGTTCAATGGTAAGCCTATCCGGTAGCCTTCATTCTCGCACAGCATCCAGCCTAGCTGACAGCATGCTATTTTCCTGATTTATGACAATTCTTTCTCTGGCTTTCATTGATTTACTCACCTTAATTTTGACCATCCTACAAGGTTAAAAACTCCAATAATGTTGAAACGCCTTATGATAGAGACATGGGGCGTGGACCATTGGTTTTCTTCTAGGATTATCTACAGAGTTAACTTATTGTTTTACACATTGGTCAAGAGATGTGTTTTCTATTGGACACCCTACTCATTGATAAGATATCAAAATGAAGCTATTCATTTCCATGGAAAGTAAGAGCCAAAGTAAGAGCCAAAGTAAGAGCCAAAGTAAGAGCCAAAGTAAAAGCCAAAGTAAGAGCCAAAGTAAAAGCCAAAGTAAGAGCCAAAGTAAGAGCCAAAGTAAAAGCCAAAGTAAGAGCCAAAGTAAGAGCCAAAGTAAGAGCAAGCAGCAGGGATGTGTGGTGCCGGGATGCGTTGACTGTATTTTGTATGGCTGTGCTGTGGAATGTGCAGTCATACTGACTGTGCCATTTGTATTTGACAGTTTTGTGTGATATGCAGTATTCATTTGTACTATGCTGACTATCACCACTCCAGGGGTCAGATTGTAATCCTCCAGCTGAGACTCCATGAAACTCTTCAATGTCTTGAAGTCCAGAGGGTCTTCATACACACGAGGCTCCTTCAGGAAGTCCCCTGAGAGAGAAAGAGAGAGACACATACACACGAGGCTCCTTCAGGAAGTCCCCTGAGAGAGAAAGAGAGAGACACATACACACGAGGCTCCTTCAAGAAGTCCCCTGAGAGAGAAAGAGAGAGACACATACACACGAGGCTCCTTCAGGAAGTCCCCTGAGAGAGAAAGAGAGAGACACATACACACGAGGCTCCTTCAGGAAGTCCCCTGAGAGAGAAAGAGAGAGACACATACACACGAGGCTCCTTCAGGAAGTCCCATGAGAGAGAAAGAGAGAGACACATACACACGAGGCTCCTTCAGGAAGTCCCCTGAGAGAGAAAGAGAGAGACACATACACACGAGGCTCCTTCAGGAAGTCCCCTGAGAGAGAAAGAGAGAGACACACACACGAGGCTCCTTCAGGAAGTCCCCTGAGAGAGAAAGAGAGAGACACATACACACGAGGCTCCTTCAAGAAGTCCCCTGAGAGAGAAAGAGAGAGACACATACACACACGAGGCTCCTTCAGGAAGTCCCCTGAGAGAGAAAGAGAGAGACACATACACACGAGACTCCTTCAGGAAGTCCCCTGAGAGAGAAAGAGAGAGACACATACACACGAGGCTCCTTCAGGAAGTCCCCTGAGAGAGAAAGAGAGAGACACATACACACGAGGCTCCTTCAGGAAGTCTCCTGAGAGAGAAAGAGAGAGACACATACACACGAGGCTCCTTCAGGAAGTCTCCTGAGAGAGAATGAGAGAGACACATACACACGAGGCTCCTTCATGAAGTCTCCTGAGAGAGACTTCATGACTTCAAGAGAGAGACACATACACACACGCGTGCACACACACACACACATATTCACACGCACAGTTAGATTGACATGCAAGACATCTGTAAACAACTCTCGGAGACAGAGGTGTTGTAATCAATCAATCAATCAACCAACCGGTCGACTACTAATTACAAACCACTCATCAATCAATACCTTAATCGATCCTTCAATCAGTCTGCTTGTAAATTTACACACACATCCATTTAGTCATCAGTCAGACTTAAAGAACTATCCATTCCATCCTCCCAGTACCCTGTGTGTGTGTGTGTGTGTGTGTGTGTGTGTGTGTGTGTGTGTGTGTGTGTGTGTGTGTGTGTGTATTGTAGTGACTGTCCTTTACTGCTTATCACTTGTGAACTATCATTTATTTATTAATCAAATTTTTGTTTTATTTGATGACTTTATTATTTCATTACAAGTCATTATCTCATCTCTATAGAGCTGTAAAGGAGGACACATGTCAGAGGATGTTTAGGTAAGGAAGGAGAAAGAGGGACAAAAGTTAAAGTAAAAAAGATAACCAGGTGCTTTCTGGTTTCAGACGTGGAGAGACAGAGGAGAGTGAGATAGACAGAGAGGAGAGAGAGAGATACAGAGAGGAGAGAGAGATAGAGAGAGAAAGAGAAAGAGAGAGAGACAGAGAGGAGAGAGATAGAAAGAGAAAGAGAGAGAGACAGAGAGGAGAGAGAGATAGAGAGAGAAAGAGAAAGAGAGAGAGACAGAGAGGAGAGAGATATAGAGAGAAAGAGAAAGAGAGAGAGGCAGAGAGGAGAGAGGATAATTAAGGAAGATAAAATGTCAGAGAGAGAACAGACTCATTATCAGGAAACATGGCTCTGTAGTGAAACTGACTGACCTGAAACACACAGAGAGAGAAAGGAGAAGGATAGGAGGAAACAAGAGGAGAAGGAGATGAGAAAGACAGGGAGGGAAGAAGAGGACAAGAGGTGTAAAGCAGGGGATGGGAAGAAGAGAAACATAAGTGTTGAGGAGTGTAGGTGGGGAAGAGGAAGGAAGTTTAGTAGTAGAAAAGTGGGGGAGAAAAAGGTAGGGGAGGATAGCAGAGAAGGATAGAGAGCAGCATTGAGCAGAAGGCTGTTGGTAGAGTTGCTGCATGGGCCAAGGTCGTATAAAGCTGTGTGTGTGTGTCTGTATGTGTGATTCACAGTAGGGAAGGTCATGTTGATGAGGTAAAAGTGGCACTGCAGGCGACCTGAAAAGTGAGTCCTACCCCCACCAGGTGGCCCCATAGATGCCAGCAGGAACATGTGCTATACAACACACACACACTATATTCAGCACACACACATACAAGCACTCCATGCAGCATGCATCCACACACGTCCACACAAATAAACAGCAAGACTAATTCAACAAACTCACACAGCAACACACACAACTGCCCTAAAATTCTGAAATAGAAACGCCGAAGGAGAGGGAACTAAGGAACTTACGTGGCTAGGTAATGGATGATGCCTTGTTAATGATACCTGTAGAGTAGAGGTGTGTGTGTGTGTGTGTGTGTGTGTGTGTGTGTGTTAGTGTGTGTGTGTGTGTGTGTGTGTGTGTGTGTGTGTGTGTGTGTGTGTGTGTGTGTGTGCACACAGTGCATTCAGAAAGTATTCAGACCCCTTTACTTTTTCCACATTTTGTTACGTTACAGCCTTATTCTAAAATTCATTCAATAGTTTTCCCCCCTCATCAATCGACACACAATACCCCACAATGACAAAGCAAAAACAGGTTTTTAGATTTGATAAAACTTAAATACTGAAATATCACATTTACATAAGTATTCAGGCCACGCCTGCATTGTCTTTCCTGTGTGCTTAGGGTGGTTGTCCTGTTGGATGGTGAACCTTCGCCCCAGTCTGAGGTCTTGAGCGCTCTGGAGCAGGTTTTCATCAAGGATCTCTCTTTACTTTGCTCCGTTCATCTTTCCTTCGATACCGACTAGTCTCCCAGTCCCTGCCGCTGAAAAACATCCCCACAGCATGAAACTTCCACCAACTTGCTTCACCGTAGGGAAGGTGCCAGGTTTCCTCCAGACGTGACGCTTGGCATTCAGGCCAAAGAGTTCAATCTTGGTTTCATCAGACCAGAGAATCTTGTTTCTCATTGTCTGAGTCCTTTAGGTGCCTTTTGGCAAACTCCAAGCGGGCTGTCATGTGCCTTCTACTGAGGATTGGCTTTCGTCTGGCCACTCTACCATAAAGGCCTGATTGGTGGAGTGCTGCAGAGATGGCTGTCCTTCTGGAAGGTTCTCCCATCTCCACAGAGGAACTCTGGGGCTCTGTCAGAGTGACCATCGGGTTCTTGGTCACCTCCCTGACCAAGGCCCTTCTCCCCCGATTGCTCAGTTTGGCAGACGGTCAGCTCTAGGAAGACTCTTGGTGGTTCCAAACTTCTTCCATTTAAGAATGATGGAGGCCACTGTGTTCTTGAGGACCTCAATGCTATAGACATTTTTGGCACCCTTCCCCAGATCTGTGCCCCGACACAATCTTCTACGGACAATTCCTTCGACCTCATGGCTTGGTTTTTGCTCTGACATGCATTGTCAACTGTGGGACCTTATATAGACAGGTGTGTGCCTTTCCAAATCATGTCCAATCAATTGAATTTACCACAGGTGGACTCCAATCAAGTTGTAGAAACATCTCAAGGATGATCAATGGAAACAGGATGCACCTGAGCTCAATTTCGAGTCTCATAGCAAAGGATCTGAATACTAATGTAAATAAGGTATTTCTGTTTTTTTTTTAAAGAAATTTGCTAACATTTCTAAAATCCTGTTTTCGCTTTGTCATTATGAGGTATTGTGTGTAGATTGATGATGACTTTTTAAATTTGTTTCAGAATAAGGCTGTAACGTAGCAAAACGTGGAAAAAGGAAACAGGTTTGAATACTTTCCGAATGCACTGTAAGTGAGAGAGAGAGAAAGAGAGAATGAGAGTGAGAAAGAATGAGAGGAAATGTAAACTTGCTTTGGAAATGTAAACATATGTTTCCCATGCCAATGATGCCCTTTGAATTGAATTGAATTGAATGAGAGGGAGAGCGAAAGCGGATCCGGTCAGGTGTGTGTGGATGTGTGTGTGTGAGAGAGAGATGGAGAGAGATGAAGAGAAAGAGATGAAGAAAGTGCAAGAGATGGAGAGGTAGTGACGGGAAGAGTGAGAGATGGAGAGGTAGTGACGGGAAGAGTGAGAGATGGAGAGGTAGTGATGGGAAGAGTGAGAGATGGAGAGGTAGTGATGGGAAGAGTGAGAGATGGAGTGGTAGTGACGAGAAGAGTGAGAGATGGAGAGGTAGTGACGGGAAGAGTGAGAGATGGAGAGGTAGTGAAGGGAAGAGAGAGAGATGGAGAGGTAGTGATGGGAAGAGTGAGAGATTGAGAGGTAGTGACGGGAAGAGTGAGACATGGAGAGGTAGTGATGGGAAGAGTGAGAGATGGAGAGGTAGTGATGGGAAGAGAGAGAGATGGAGAGGTAGTGACGGGAAGAGTGAGAGATGGAGAGGTAGTGATGGGAAGAGTGAGAGATGGAGAGGTAGTGACGGGAAGAGTGAGAGATGGAGAGGTAGTGACGGGAAGAGAGAGAGATGGAGAGGTAGTGATGGGAAGAGTGAGAGATGGAGAGGTAGTGATGGGAAGAGTGAGAGATGGAGAGGTAGTGACGGGAAGAGAGAGAGATGGAGAGGTAGTGACGGGAAGAGTAAGAGATGGAGAGGTAGTGATGGGAAGAGTGAGAGATTGAGAGGTAGTGACGGGAAGAGTGAGACACGGAGAGGTAGTGATGGGAAGAGTGAGAGATGGAGAGGTAGTGATGGGAAGAGAGAGAGATGGAGAGGTAGTGACGGGAAGAGTGAGAGATGGAGAGGTAGTGATGGGAAGAGTGAGAGATGGAGAGGTAGTGACGGGAAGAGTGAGAGATGGAGAGGTAGTGACGGGAAGAGAGAGAGATGGAGAGGTAGTGACGGGAAGAGAGATGGAGAGGTAGTGACGGGAAGAGTGAGAGATGGAGAGGTAGTGATGGGAAGAGTGAGAGATGGAGAGGTAGTGATGGGAAGAGAGAGAGATGGAGAGGTAGTGACGGGAAGAGTGAGAGATGGAGAGGTAGTGATGGGAAGAGTGAGAGATGGAGAGGTAGTGACGGGAAGAGTGAGAGATGGAGAGGTAGTGATGGGAAGAGAGAGAGATGGAGAGGTAGTGACGGGAAGAGAGAGAGATGGAGAGGTAGTGTTGGGAAGAGAGGTGTTAGCCAGAAAAAGAGAGGCATATGAAAAGAGGTATACATTAGTGAATAAGGGACAGCAGAACACTGAGTGGATCAGAGAGGGGTTGATGGAGTGAACGATAGATGGATCAACAGACAGAGAGAGAGTTGATGGCTACTCTCCAACTTTTTCTCTCCCTCCCTCTCTCTCTAACTCCCTCTCTCGTAGTTATTCAGGTGATGTTAATGATGATGATGATAGTGGTGGTGATGAGGATGACGATGCTGTTATAAGTACTTCCATCACCCAGCCAGGTTCCTGTAATGTAATGACTGTTCAGGGGTGTGTGTGTGTGTGTGTGTGTTTGTGCGTGCGCGCCCGCCCGCGTTAGAGCTAGGTGGGTGGTGAGGCGAGAGGCCCGACGTACGTGACTCAGCTAATTGCGGCGCCTTGTGAGTGAGAGCCGTGTACTCTGAAATAGTAGGAACCTGAGCTGAGATGGAGGCTATTCAATCTGGTCTAACAAATACACACACACACCTGCACTCACCTTAATCATACTTTATTACCCCCTACTCCCGCTGTGGCGGCTGGTCCAAAGTATTTTTAGCTGTAGATTATGGCTTTCCAATATCTAAGCCTCACATGAATAGTCGAACGTGGAGCCAAATTTACTTCTGTATGCCCATGTTGCCACACGTAATGAATACAAATATTACAATAATATATGCCATTTAACACATGCTTTTATCCAAAGTGACTTACAGTCACGCTTCCATCCATTTTCATACAGGTGGTCCCAGGAATCAAACCCACTATCCTGGTGTTGAAGTGCCATGCTCTACCAACTGAGCTAGAGGACCTGGGGCCCTGCTCTACCAACTGAGCTACAGAGGACCTGGGGCCATGCTCTACCAACTGAGCTACAGAGGACCTGGGGCCATGCTCTACCAACTGAGCTACAGAGGACCTGGGGCCATGCTCTACCAACTGAGCTACAGAGGACCTGGGGCCATGCTCTACCAACTGAACTACAGAGGACCTGGGGCCATGCTCTACCAACTGAGCTACAGAGGACCTGGGGCCATTCTCTACCAACTGAACTACAGAGGACCTGGGGCCATGCTCTACCAACTGAGCTACAGAGGACCTGGGGCCATGCTCTACCAACTGAGCTACGGAGGACCTGGGGCCATGCTCTACCAACTGAGCTACAGAGGACCTGGGGCCATGCTCTACCAACTGAGCTACAGAGGACCTGGGGCCATGCTCTACCAACTGAACTACAGAGGACCTGAGGCCATGTTCTACCAACTGAGCTACAGAGGACCTGGGGCCATGCTCTACCAACTGAGCTACAGAGGACCTGGGGCCATGCTCTACCAACTGAGCTACAGAGGACCTGGGGCCATGCTCTACCAACTGAGCTAGAGGACCTGAGGCCATGCTCTACCAACTGAGCTACAGAGGACCTGGGGCCATGCTCTACCAACTGAGCTACAGAGGACCTGGGAACATGCTCTACCAACTGAGCTACAGAGGACCTGGGGCCATGCTCTACCAACTGAACTACAGAGGACCTGGGGCCATGCTCTACCAACTGAGCTTCGGAGGACCTGGGGCCATGCTCTACCAACTGAGCTACAGAGGACCTGGGGCCATGCTCTACCAACTGAGCTACGGAGGACCTGGGGCCATGCTCTACCAACTGAGCTACAGAGGACCTGGGGCCATGCTCTACCAACTGAACTACAGAGGATATGGGGCCATGCTCTACCAACTGAGCTACAGAGGACCTGGGGCCATGCTATACCAACTGAGCTACAGAGGACCTGGGGCCATGCTCTACCAACTGAGCTACAGAGGACCTGGGGCCATGCTCTACCAACTGAACTACAGAGGACATGGGGCCATGCTCTACCATCTGAGCTACAGAGGACCTGGGGCCATGCTCTACCATCTGAGCTACAGAGGACCTGGGGCCATGCTCTACCAACTGAGCTACGGAGGACCTGGGGCCATGCTCTACCAACTGAGCTACAGAGGACCTAGGGCCATGCTCTACCAACTGAACTACAGAGGACCTGGGGCCATGCTCTACCAACTGAGCTACGGAGGACCTGGGGCCATGCTCTACCAACTGAGGTAGAGAGGACATGGGGCCATGCTCTACCAACTGAGGTAGAGAGGACATGGGGCCATGCTCTACCAACTGAACTACAGAGGACCTGGGGCCATGCTTTAACAACTGAGCTACAGAGGACCTGGGGCCATGCTCTACCAACTGAGCTACAGAGGACCTGGGAACATGCTCTACCAACTGAGCTACAGAGGACCTGGGGCCATGCTCTACCAACTGAACTACAGAGGACCTGGGGCCATGCTCTACCAACTGAGCTTCGGAGGACCTGGGGCCATGCTCTACCAACTGAGCTACAGAGGACCTGGGGCCATGCTCTACCAACTGAGCTACGGAGGACCTGGGGCCATGCTCTACCAACTGAGCTACAGAGGACCTGGGGCCATGCTCTACCAACTGAACTACAGAGGACATGGGGCCATGCTCTACCAACTGAGCTACAGAGGACCTGGGGCCATGCTATACCAACTGAGCTACAGAGGACCTGGGGCCATGCTCTACCAACTGAGCTACAGAGGACCTGGGGCCATGCTCTACCAACTGAGCTACGGAGGACCTGGGGCCATGCTCTACCAACTGAGCTACAGAGGACTTGGGGCCATGCTCTACCAACTGAGCTACAGAGGACCTGGGGCCATGCAGAGGACTTGGGGCCATGCTCTACCAACTGAGCTACAGAGGACCTGGGGCCATGCTCTACCAACTGAGCTGAGGACCTGGGGCCATGCTCTACTGAGCTAGAGGACCTGGGGCCATGCTCTACCAACTGAGCTACGGAGGACCTGGGGCCATGCTCTACCAACTGAGGTAGAGAGGACATGGGGCCATGCTCTACCAACTGAGGTAGAGAGGACATGGGGCCATGCTCTACCAACTGAACTACAGAGGACCTGGGGCCATGCTTTAACAACTGAGCTACAGAGGACCTGGGGCCATGCTCTACCAACTGAGCTACAGAGGGCCTGGGGCCATGCTCTACCAACTGAACTACAGAGGACATGGGGCCATGCTCTACCAACTGAGCTACAGAGGACCTGGGGCCATGCTATACCAACTGAGCTACAGAGGACCTGGGGCCATGCTCTACCAACTGAGCTACAGAGGACCTGGGGCCATGCTCTACCAACTGAGCTACGGAGGACCTGGGGCCATGCTCTACCAACTGAACTACAGAGGACCTGGGGCCATGCTCTACCAACTGAGCTAGAGGACCTGAGGCCATGCTCTAACAACTGAGCTACAGAGGACCTGGGGCCATGCTCTACCAACTGAGCTACAGAGGACCTGGGAACATGCTCTAACAACTGAGCTACAGAGGACCTGGGGCCATGCTCTACCAACTGAGCTTCGGAGGACCTGGGGCCATGCTCTACCAACTGAGCTACAGAGGACCTGGGGCCATGCTCTAACAACTGAGCTACGGAGGACCTGGGGCCATGCTCTACCAACTGAGCTACGGAGGACCTGGGGCCATGCTCTACCAACTGAGCTACAGAGGACCTGGGGCCATGCTCTACCAACTGAACTACAGAGGACCTGGGGCCATGCTCTACCAACTGAACTACAGAGGACCTGGGGCCATGCTCTACCAACTGAGCTACAGAGGACCTGGGGCCATGCTCTACCAACTGAACTACGGAGGACCTGGGGCCATGCTCTACCAACTGAGCTACGGAGGACCTGGGGCCATGCTCTACCAACTGAGCTACGGAGGGCCTGGGGCCATGCTCTACCAACTGAGCTACAGAGGACCTGGGGCCATGCTCTACCAACTGAGGTAGAGAGGACATGGGGCCATGCTCTACCAACTGAACTACAGAGGACATGGGGCCATGCTCTAACAACTGAGCTACAGAGGACCTGGGGCCATGCTCTACCAACTGAGCTACAGAGGACCTGGGGCCATGCTCTACCAACTGAACTACAGAGGACCTGGGGCCATGCTCTACCAACTGAGCTACGGAGGACCTGGGGCCATGCTCTACCAACTGAGCCACGGAGGACCTGGGGCCATGCTCTACCAACTGAACTACAGAGGACGTGGGGCCATGCTCTACCAACTGAGCAACAGAGGACCTGGGGCCATGCTCTACCAACTGAGCAACAGAGGACCTGGGGCCATGCTCTACCAACTGAACTACAGAGGACCTGGGGCCATGCTCTACCAACTGAGCTACAGAGGACCTGGGGCCATGCTCTACCAACTGAGCTACAGAGGACCTGGGGCCATGCTCTACCAACTGAGCTCCGGAGGACCTGGGGCCATGCTCTACCAACTGAGCTACAGAGGAGCTGGGGCCATGCTCTACCAACTGAGCTACAGAGGACCTGGGGCCATGCTCTACCAACTGAACTACAGAGGACCTGGGGCCATGCTCTACCAACTGAGCTACGGAGGACCTGGGGCCATGCTCTACCAACTGGGCTACAGAGGACATGGGGCCATGCTCTACCAACTGAGCTACAGAGGACCTGGGGCCATGCTCTACCAACTGAGCTACAGAGGACATGGGGCCATGCTCTACCAACTGAACTACAGAGGACCTGGGGCCATGCTCTACCAACTGAGCTACGGAGGACCTGGGGCCATGCTCTACCAACTGGGCTACAGAGGACATGGGGCCATGCTCTACCAACTGAGCTACAGAGGACCTGGGGCCATGCTCTACCAACTGAGCTACGGAGGACCTGGGGCCATGCTCTACCAACTGAGGTAGAGAGGACATGGGGCCATGCTCTACCAACTGAACTACAGAGGACATGGGGCCATGCTCTAACAACTGGGCTACAGAGGACCTGGGGCCATGCTCTACCAACTGAGCTACAGAGGACCTGGGGCCATGCTCTACCAACTGAACTACAGAGGACATGGGGCCATGCTCTACCAACTGAGCTACAGAGGACCTGGGGCCATGCTCTACCAACTGAGCTACAGAGGAGCTGGGGCCATGCTCTACCAACTGAGCTACAGAGGACCTGGGGCCATGCTCTACCAACTGAGCTACAGAGGACCTGGGGCCATGCTCTACCAACTGAGCTACGGAGGACCTGGGGCCATGCTCTACCAACTGGGCTACAGAGGACATGGGGCCATGCTCTACCAACTGAGCTACAGAGGACCTGGGGCCATGCTCTACCAACTGAGCTACGGAGGACCTGGGGCCATGCTCTACCAACTGAGGTAGAGAGGACATGGGGCCATGCTCTACCAACTGAACTACAGAGGACATGGGGCCATGCTCTAACAACTGGGCTACAGAGGACCTGGGGCCATGCTCTACCAACTGAGCTACAGAGGACCTGGGGCCATGCTCTACCAACTGAACTACAGAGGACATGGGGCCATGCTCTACCAACTGAGCTACAGAGGACCTGGGGCCATGCTCTACCAACTGAGCTACAGAGGAGCTGGGGCCATGCTCTACCAACTGAGCTACAGAGGACCTGGGGCCATGCTCTACCAACTGAGCTACAGAGGACCTGGGGCCATGCTCTACCAACTGAACTACAGAGGACCTGGGGCCATGCTCTACCAACTGAGCTACGGAGGACATGGGGCCATGCTCTAACAACTGGGCTACAGAGGACCTGGGGCCATGCTCTACCAACTGGGCTACAGAGGACATGGGGCCATGCTCTACCAACTGAGCTACAGAGGACCTGGGGCCATGCTCTACCAACTGAGCTACAGAGGACATGGGGCCATGCTCTAACAACTGAGCTGCAGAGGACCTGGGGCCATGCTCTACCAATTGAGCTACAGAGGACCTGGGGCCATGCTCTACCAACTAAACTACAGAGGACATGGGGCCATGCTCTACCAACTGAGCTACAGAGGACCTGGGGCCATGCTCTACCAACTGAGCTACGGAGGACCTGGGGCCATGCTCTACCAACTGAACTACAGAGGACCTGGGGCCATGCTCTACCAACTGAGCTACGGAGGACCTGGGGCCATGCTCTACCAACTGAGGTAGAGAGGACATGGGGCCATGCTCTACCAACTGAACTACAGAGGACATGGGGCCATGCTCTAACAACTGGGCTACAGAGGACCTGGGGCCATGCTCTACCAACTGAGCTACAGAGGACCTGGGGCCATGCTCTACCAACTGAACTACAGAGGACATGGGGCCATGCTCTACCAACTGAGCTACAGATGACCTGGGGCCATGCTCTAACTGAGCCAACTGAGCTACAGAGGAGCTGGGGCCATGCTCTACCAACTGAGCTACAGAGGACCTGGGGCCATGCTCTACCAACTGAACTACAGAGGACCTGGGGCCATGCTCTACCAACTGAGCTACGGAGGACCTGGGGCCATGCTCTACCAACTGAGGTAGAGAGGACATGGGGCCATGCTCTACCAACTGAACTACAGAGGACATGGGGCCATGCTCTAACAACTGAGAGGACCTGGGGCCATGCTCTACCAACTGAGCTACAGAGGACCTGGGGCCATGCTCTACCAACTGAGCTACAGAGGACCTGGGGCCATGCTCTACCAACTGAACTACAGAGGACATGGGGCCATGCTCTACCAACTGAGCTACAGAGGACCTGGGGCCATGCTATACCAACTGAGCTACAGAGGACCTGGGGCCATGCTCTACCAACTGAGCTACAGAGGACCTGGGGCCATGCTCTACCAACTGAGCTACAGAGGACCTGGGGCCATGCTCTACCAACTGAACTACAGAGGACCTGGGGCCATGCTCTACCAACTGAGCTACAGAGGACCTGGGGCCATGCTCTACCAACTGAGCTACAGAGGACCTGGGGCCATGCTCTACCAACTGAGCTACAGAGGACCTGGGGCCATGCTCTACCAACTGAACTACAGAGGACCTGGGGCCATGCTCTACCAACTGAGCTACGGAGGACCTGGGGCCATGCTCTACCAACTGGGCTACAGACCTGGGGCCATGCTCTACCAACTGAACTACAGAGGACCTGGGGCCATGCTCTACCAACTGAGCTACAGAGGACCTGGGGCCATGCTCTACCAACTGAACTACAGAGGACATGGGGCCATGCTCTAACAACTGAACTACAGAGGACCTGGGGCCATGCTCTACCAACTGAGCTACAGAGGACCTGGGGCCATGCTCTACCAACTGAACTACAGAGGACATGGGGCCATGCTCTACCAACTGAGCTACAGAGGACCTGGGGCCATGCTATACCAACTGAGCTACAGAGGACCTGGGGCCATGCTCTACCAACTGAGCTACAGAGGACCTGGGGCCATGCTCTACCAACTGAACTACAGAGGACCTGGGGCCATGCTCTACCAACTGAGCTACAGAGGACCTGGGGCCATGCTCTACCAACTGAGGTAGAGAGGACATGGGGCCATGCTCTACCAACTGAACTACAGAGGACATGGGGCCATGCTCTAACAACTGAGCTACAGAGGACCTGGGGCCATGCTCTACCAACTGAGCTACAGAGGACCTGGGGCCATGCTCTACCAACTAAACTACAGAGGACATGGGGCCATGCTCTACCAACTGAGCTACCGAGGACCTGGGGCCATGTTCTACCAACTGAGCTACAGAGGACCTGGGGCCATGCTCTACCAACTGAGCTACGGAGGACCTGGGGCCATGCTCTACCAACTGAGCTACAGAGGACCTGGGGCCTTGCTCTACCAACTGAACTACAGAGGACCTGGGGCCATGCTCTACCAACTGAGCTACAGAGGACCTGGGGCCATGCTCTACCAACTGAGCTACAGAGGACCTGGGGCCATTCTCTACCAACTGAACTACAGAGGACATGGTGCCATGCTCTACCAACTGAGCTACAGAGGACCTGGGGCCATGTTCTACCAACTGAGCTACAGAGGACCTGGGGCCATGCTCTACCAACTGAGCTACAGAGGAGCTGGGGCCATGCTCTACCAACTGAGCTACGGAGGACCTGGGGCCATGCTCTACCAACTGAGCTACAGAGGACCTGGGGCCATGCTCTACCAACTGAGCTACAGAGGACATGGGGCCATGCTCTAACAACTGAGCTGCAGAGGACATGGGGCCATGCTCTAACAACTGAGCTACGGAGGACCTGGGGCCATGCTCTACCAACTGAGGTAGAGAGGACATGGGGCCATGCTCTACCAACTGAGGTAGAGAGGACATGGGGCCATGCTCTACCAACTGAACTACAGAGGACCTGGGGCCATGCTCTAACAACTGAGCTACAGAGGACCTGGGGCCATGCTCTACCAACTGAGCTACAGAGGGCCTGGGGCCATGCTCTACCAACTGAATTACAGAGGACATGGGGCCATGCTCTACCAACTGAGCTACAGATGACCTGGGGCCATGCTCTACCAACTGAGCTACGGAGGACCTGGGGCCATGCTCTACCAACTGAACTACAGAGGACCTGGGGCCATGCTCTACCAACTGAGCTAGAGGACCTGAGGCCATGCTCTACCAACTGAGCTACAGAGGACCTGGGGCCATGCTCTACCAACTGAGCTACAGAGGACCTGGGAACATGCTCTACCAACTGGAACATGCTCTACCAACTGAGCTACAGAGGACCTGGGGCCATGCTCTACCAACTGAGGTTCGGATGACCTGGGGCCATGCTCTACCAACTGAGCTACGGAGGACCTGGGGCCATGCTCTACCAACTGAGCAACGGAGGACCTGGGGCCATGCTCTACCAACTGAGCTACGGAGGACCTGGGGCCATGCTCTACCAACTGAGCTACAGAGGACATGGGGCCATGCTCTACCAACTGAACTATAGAGGACCTGGGGCCATGCTCTACCAACTGAGCTACAGAGGAGCTGGGGCCATGCTCTACCAACTGAGCTACAGAGGACCTGGGGCCATGCTCTACCAACTGAACTACAGAGGACCTGGGGCCATGCTCTACCAACTGAGCTACAGAGGACCTGGGGCCATGCTCTACCAACTGAGCTACAGAGGACCTGGGGCCATGCTCTACCAACTGAACTACAGAGGACCTGGGGCCAGGACCTGAGCTACGGAGGACCTGGGGCCATGCTCTACCAACTGAGCTACAGAGGACCTGGGGCCATGCTCTACCAACTGAACTACAGAGGACATGGGGCCATGCTCTAACAACTGAGCTACAGAGGACCTGGGGCCATGCTCTACCAACTGAGCTACAGAGGACCTGGGGCCATGCTCTACCAACTGAACTACAGAGGACATGGGGCCATGCTCTAACAACTGAGCTACAGAGGACCTGGGGCCATGCTCTACCAACTGAGCTACAGAGGACCTGGGGCCATGCTCTACCAACTGAGCTACAGAGGACCTGGGGCCATGCTCTACCAACTGAACTACAGAGGACCTGGGGCCATGCTCTACCAACTGAGCTACAGAGGACCTGGGGCCATGCTCTACCAACTGAGCTACAGAGGACCTGGGGCCATGCTCTACCAACTGAGCTACAGAGGACCTGGGGCCATGCTCTACCAACTGAGCTACAGAGGACCTGGGGCCATGCTCTACCAACTGAGCTACAGAGGACCTGGGGCCATGCTCTACCAACTGAACTACAGAGGACCTGGGGCCATGCTCTACCAACTGAACTACAGAGGACCTGGGGCCATGCTCTACCAACTGAGCTACAGAGGACCTGGGGCCATGCTCTACCAACTGAGCTACAGAGGACCTGGGGCCATGCTCTACCAACTGAGCTACAGAGGACCTGGGGCCATGCTCTACCAACTGAGCTACAGAGGACCTGGGGCCATGCTCTACCAACTGAGCTACGGAGGACCTGGGGCCATGCTCTACCAACTGAGCTACAGAGGACCTGGGGCCATGCTCTACCAACTGAGCTACAGAGGACCTGGGGCCATGCTCTACCAACTGAACTACAGAGGACCTGGGGCCATGCTCTACCAACTGAGCTACAGAGGACCTGGGGCCATGCTCTACCAACTGAGCTACAGAGGACCTGGGGCCATGCTCTACCAACTGAGCTACAGAGGACATGGGGCCATGCTCTACCAACTGAGCTACAGAGGACCTGGGGCCATGCTCTACCAACTGAGCTACAGAGGACCTGGGGCCATGCTCTACCAACTGAGCTACAGAGGACCTGGGGCCATGCTCTACCAACTGAACTACAGAGGACTGGGGCCATGCTCTACCAACTGAGCTACAGAGGACCTGGGGCCATGCTCTACCAACTGAGCTACAGAGGACCTGGGGCCATGCTCTACCAACTGAGCTACAGAGGACCTGGGGCCATGCTCTACCAACTGAGCTACACCTGGGGCCAGGACCTGGGGCCATGCTCTACCAACTGAGCTGAGCTACAGAGGAGCCTGGGGCCATGCTCTACCAACTGAGCTACAGAGGACCTGGGGCCATGCTCTACCAACTGAGCTACAGAGGACCTGGGGCCATGCTCTACCAACTGAACTACAGAGGACCTGGGGCCATGCTCTACCAACTGAACTACAGAGGACATGGGGCCATGCTCTAACAACTGAGCTACAGAGGACCTGGGGCCATGCTCTACCAACTGAGCTACAGAGGACCTGGGGCCATGCTCTACCAACTGAGCTACAGAGGACCTGGGGCCATGCTCTACCAACTGAACTACAGAGGACCTGGGGCCATGCTCTACCAACTGAGCTACAGAGGAGCTGGGGCCATGCTCTACCAACTGAGCTACAGAGGACCTGGGGCCATGCTCTACCAACTGAACTACAGAGGACCTGGGGCCATGCTCTACCAACTGAGGACCTGGGGCCATGCTCTACCAACTGAGCTACAGAGGACCTGGGGCCATGCTCTACCAACTGAACTACAGAGGACATGGGGCCATGCTCTACCAACTGAGCTACAGAGGACATGGGGCCATGCTCTACCAACTGAGCTACAGAGGACATGGGGCCATGCTCTACCAACTGAGCTACAGAGGACCTGGGGCCATGCTCTACCAACTGAACTACAGAGGACCTGGGGCCATGCTCTACCAACTGAACTACAGAGGACATGGGGCCATGCTCTACCAACTGAGCTACAGAGGACCTGGGGCCATGCTCTACCAACTGAGCTACAGAGGACCTGGGGCCATGCTCTACCAACTGAACTACAGAGGACCTGGGGCCATGCTCTACCAACTGAGCTACGGAGGACCTGGGGCCATGCTCTACCAACTGAGGTAGAGAGGACATGGGGCCATGCTCTACCAACTGAACTACAGAGGACATGGGGCCATGCTCTAACAACTGAGCTACAGAGGACCTGGGGCCATGCTCTACCAACTGAGCTACAGAGGACCTGGGGCCATGCTCTACCAACTGAACTACAGAGGACATGGGGCCATGCTCTACCAACTGAGCTACAGAGGACCTGGGGCCATGCTCTACCAACTGAGCTACAGAGGACCTGGGGCCATGCTCTACCAACTGAGCTACAGAGGACCTGGGGCCATGCTCTACCAACTGAACTACAGAGGACCTGGGGCCATGCTCTACCAACTGAGCTACAGAGGACCTGGGGCCATGCTCTACCAACTGAGCTACAGAGGACCTGGGGCCATGCTCTACCAACTGAACTACAGAGGACCTGGGGCCATGCTCTACCAACTGAGCTACAGAGGACCTGGGGCCATGCTCTACCAACTGAGCTACAGAGGACCTGGGGCCATGCTCTACCAACTGAACTACAGAGGACATGGGGCCATGCTCTACCAACTGAGCTACAGAGGACCTGGGGCCATGCTCTACCAACTGAGCTACAGAGGAGCTGGGGCCATGCTCTACCAACTGAGCTACAGAGGACCTGGGGCCATGCTCTACCAACTGAGCTACAGAGGACCTGGGGCCATGCTCTACCAACTGAGCTACAGAGGACCTGGGGCCATGCTCTACCAACTGAGCTACAGAGGACCTGGGGCCATGCTCTACCAACTGAACTACAGAGGACCTGGGGCCATGCTCTACCAACTGAGCTACAGAGGACCTGGGGCCATGCTCTACCAACTGAGCTACAGAGGACCTGGGGCCATGCTCTACCAACTGAACTACAGAGGACCTGGGGCCATGCTCTACCAACTGAGCTACAGAGGACCTGGGGCCATGCTCTACCAACTGAGCTACAGAGGACCTGGGGCCATGCTCTACCAACTGAACTACAGAGGACATGGGGCCATGCTCTACCAACTGAACTACAGAGGACATGGGGCCATGCTCTACCAACTGAGCTACAGAGGACCTGGGGCCATGTTCTACCAACTGAGCTACAGAGGACCTGGGGCCATGCTCTACCAACTGAGCTACAGAGGACCTGGGGCCATGCTCTACCAACTGAGCTACAGAGGACCTGGGGCCATGCTCTACCAACTGAGCTACAGAGGACCTGGGGCCATGCTCTACCAACTGAACTACAGAGGACCTGGGGCCATGCTCTACCAACTGAGCTACAGAGGACCTGGGGCCATGCTCTACCAACTGAGCTACAGAGGACCTGGGGCCATGCTCTACCAACTGAGCTACAGAGGACCTGGGGCCATGCTCTACCAACTGAACTACAGAGGACCTGGGGCCATGCTCTACCAACTGAGCTACAGAGGACCTGGGGCCATGCTCTACCAACTGAGGTAGAGAGGACATGGGGCCATGCTCTACCAACTGAACTACAGAGGACATGGGGCCATGCTCTACCAACTGAGCTACAGAGGACCTGGGGCCATGCTCTACCAACTGAGCTACAGAGGACCTGGGGCCATGCTCTACCAACTGAACTACAGAGGACATGGGGCCATGCTCTACCAACTGAGCTACAGAGGACCTGGGGCCATGCTCTACCAACTGAGCTACAGAGGACCTGGGGCCATGCTCTACCAACTGAGCTACAGAGGACCTGGGGCCATGCTCTACCAACTGAGCTACAGAGGACCTGGGGCCATGCTCTACCAACTGAACTACAGAGGACCTGGGGCCATGCTCTACCAACTGAGCTACAGAGGACCTGGGGCCATGCTCTACCAACTGAGAACTACAGAGGACCTGGGGCCATGCTCTACCAACTGAGCTACAGAGGACCTGGGGCCATGCTCTACCAACTGAGCTACAGAGGACCTGGGGCCATGCTCTACCAACTGAGCTACAGAGGAGGACCTGGGGCCATGCTCTACCAACTGAGCTACAGAGGACCTGGGGCCATGCTCTACCAACTGAGCTACAGAGGACCTGGGGCCATGCTCTACCAACTGAGCTACAGAGGACCTGGGGCCATGCTCTACCAACTGAGCTACAGAGGACCTGGGGCCATGCTCTACCAACTGAGGTAGAGAGGACATGGGGCCATGCTCTACCAACTGAGCTACAGAGGACATGGGGCCATGCTCTAACAACTGAGCTACAGAGGACCTGGGGCCATGCTCTACCAACTGAGCTACAGAGGACCTGGGGCCATGCTCTACCAACTGAACTACAGAGGACATGGGGCCATGCTCTACCAACTGAGCTACAGAGGACCTGGGGCCATGCTCTACCAACTGAGCTACAGAGGACCTGGGGCCATGCTCTACCAACTGAGCTACAGAGGACCTGGGGCCATGCTCTACCAACTGAGCTACAGAGGACCTGGGGCCATGCTCTACCAACTGAGCTACAGAGGACCTGGGGCCATGCTCTACCAACTGAGCTACAGAGGACATGGGGCCATGCTCTACCAACTGAGCTACAGAGGACATGGGGCCATGCTCTAACAACTGAGCTACAGAGGACCTGGGGCCATGCTCTACCAACTGAGCTACAGAGGACCTGGGGCCATGCTCTACCAACTGAACTACAGAGGACCTGGGGCCATGCTCTACCAACTGAGCTACAGAGGACCTGGGGCCATGCTCTACCAACTGAGCTACAGAGGACCTGGGGCCATGCTCTACCAACTGAGCTACAGAGGACCTGGGGCCATGCTCTACCAACTGAGCTACAGAGGACCTGGGGCCATGCTCTACCAACTGAGCTACAGAGGACATGGGGCCATGCTCTACCAACTGAACTACAGAGGACCTGGGGCCATGCTCTACCAACTGAGCTACAGAGGACCTGGGGCCATGCTCTACCAACTGAGCTACAGAGGACCTGGGGCCATGCTCTACCAACTAAACTACAGAGGACATGGGGCCATGCTCTACCAACTGAGCTACAGAGGACCTGGGGCCATGCTCTACCAACTGAGCTACAGAGGACCTGGGGCCATGCTCTACCAACTGAGCAACAGAGGACCTGGGGCCATGCTCTACCAACTGAACTACAGAGGACCTGGGGCCATGCTCTACCAACTGAGCTACAGAGGACCTGGGGCCATGCTCTACCAACTGAGCTACAGAGGACCTGGGGCCATGCTCTACCAACTGAGCTACAGAGGACCTGGGGCCATGCTCTAACAACTGAGCTACAGAGGACCTGGGGCCATGCTCTACCAACTGAGCTACAGAGGACCTGGGGCCATGCTCTACCAACTGAACTACAGAGGACCTGGGGCCATGCTCTACCAACTGAGCTACAGAGGACCTGGGGCCATGCTCTACCAACTGAGCTACAGAGGACCTGGGGCCATGCTCTACCAACTGAGCTACAGAGGACCTGGGGCCATGCTCTACCAACTGAGCTACAGAGGACCTGGGGCCATGAGCTCTGGGGCCAACTGAGCTACAGAGGACCTGGGGCCATGCTCTACCAACTGAGCTACAGAGGACCTGGGGCCATGCTCTACCAACTGAGCAAGAGGACCTGGGGCCATGCTCTACCAACTGAACTGAGGACCTGGGGCCATGCTCTACCAACTGAGCTACAGAGGACCTGGGGCCATGCTCTACCAACTGAGCTACAGAGGACCTGGGGCCATGCTCTACCAACTGAGCTACAGAGACCTGGGGCCATGCACCAACTGAGCTACAGAGGACCTGGGGCCATGCTCTACCAACTGAACTGACATGCTCTACCAACTGAGCTACAGAGGACCTGGGGCCATGCTCTACCAACTGAGCTACAGAGGACCTGGGGCCATGCTCTGTGAGCTACAGAGGACCTGGGGCCATGCTCTAACAACTGAACTACAGAGGACATGGGGCCATGTCTACCAACTGAGCTACAGAGGACCTGGGGCCATGCTCTAAACTGAGCTACAGAGGACCTGGGGCCATGCTCTACCAACTGAGCTACAGAGGACATGGGGCCATGCTCTACCAACTGAGCTACAGAGGACCTGGGGCCATGCTCTACCAACTGAGCTACAGAGGACCTGGGGCCATGCTCTACCAACTGAACTACAGAGGACCTGGGGCCATGCTCTACCAACTGAGCTACAGAGGACCTGGGGCCATGCTCTACCAACTGAGCTAGAGGACAGGGGCCATGCTCTACCAACTGAACTACAGAGGACCTGGGGCCATGCTCTCAACTGAGCTACAGAGGACCTGGGGCCATGCTCTACCAACTGAGCTACAGAGGACCTGGGGCCATGCTCTACCAACTGAACTACAGAGGACATGGGGCCATGCTCTACCAACTGAACTACAGAGGACCTGGGGCCATGCTCTACCAACTGAGCTACAGAGGACCTGGGGCCATGCTCTACCAACTGAGCTACAGAGGACCTGGGGCCATGCTCTACCAACTGAGCAGAGGACCTGGGGCCATGCTCTACCAACTGAGCTACAGAGGACCTGGGGCCATGCTCTACCAACTGAGCTACAGAGGACCTGGGGAGGCAAAGACATGAATGGGGATGCTCTACCAACTGAGCTACAGAGGACCTGGGGCCATGCTCTACCAACTGAAGCTACAGAGGACATGGGGCCATGCTCTACCAACTGAACAGAGGACATGGGGCCATGCTCTACCAACTGAACTACAGAGGACCTGGGGCCATGTCTACCAACTGAGCTACAGAGGACCTGGGGCCATGCTCTACCAACTGAGCTACAGAGGACCTGGGGCCATGCTCTACCAACTGAACTACAGAGGACATGGGGCCATGCTCTACCAACTGAGCTACAGAGGACATGGGGCCATGCTCTACCAACTGAGCTACAGAGGACCTGGGGCCATGCAGTGAGGTACAGAGGACATGGGGCCATGCTCTAAACTGAGACTACAGAGGACATGGGGCCATGCTCTCAACTGAGCTACAGAGGACACTGGGGCCATGCTCTACCAACTGAGCTACAGAGGACCTGGGGCCATGCTCTACCAACTGCTACAGAGGACCTGGGGCCATGCTCTACCAACTGAACTACAGAGGACATGGGGCCATGCTCTACCAACTGAGCTACAGAGGACCTGGGGCCATGCTCTACCAACTGAGCTACAGAGGACCTGGGGCCATGCTCTACCAACTGAGCTACAGAGGACCTGGGGCCATGCTCTACCAACTGAGCTACAGAGGACCTGGGGCCATGCTCTACCAACTGAGTACAGAGGACCTGGGGCCATGCTCTATGAGAGGACATGGGGCCATGCTCTACCAACTGAGCTACAGAGGACCTGGGGCCATGCTCTAGAGCTAAGAGGAGTGACACAGTTCTACCAACTGAGCTACAGAGGACAGTGCTCTAATAACTGAGCTACAGAGGACCTGGGGCCATGCTCTACCAACTGAGCTAAGAGGACCTGGGGCCATGCTCTAATAACTGAGGTACAGAGGACATGGGGCCATGCTCTACCAACTGAATACAGAGGACATGGGGCCATGCTCTAAACTGAGCTAAGAGGACCTGGGGCCATGCTCTACCAACTGAGCTACAGAGGACCTGGGGCCATGTCTACCAACTGAGTACAGAGGACCTGGGGCCATGCTCTAAACTGAGCTACAGAGGACCTGGGGCCATGCTCTACCAACTGAGCTACAGAGGACCTGGGGCCATGTCTACCAACTGAGCTACAGAGGACCTGGGGCCATGCTCTACAACTGAGCTACAGAGGACCTGGGGCCATGCTCTACCAACTGAGCTACAGAGGACCTGGGGCCATGTAATACCAACTGAGCTCAGAGGACCTGGGGCCATGTTCAAAAGCTACAGAGGACATGGGGCCATGCTCTAAACTGAGCTACAGAGGACCTGGGGCCATGCTCTAAACTGAGCTAAGAGGACCTGGGGCCATGCTAACCAACTAATAGAGGACAGGGGCCATGCTCTAAACTGAGCTACAGAGGACCTGGGGCCATGCCTATAACTGAGCTACAGAGGACCTGGGGCCATGCCTACCAACTGAATACAGATTAAATGGGGCCATGCTCTACCAACTGAACTACAGAGGACCTGGGGCCATGCTCTACCAACTGAACTACAGAGGACATGGGGCCATGCTCTAACAACTGAGCTCAGAGGACCTGGGGCCATGCTCTAAACTGAGCTACAGAAACCTGGGGCCATGCTAACCAACTAAACTACAGAGGACATGGGGCCATGCTCTACCAACTGAACTACAGAGGACCTGGGGCCATGCTCTACCAACTGAACTACAGAGGACATGGGGCCATGCTCTAAACTGAGCTCAGAGGACCTGGGGCCATGCTCTAAACTGAGCTACAGAGGACCTGGGGCCATGCTCTATAACTAAACTACAGAGGACATGGGGCCATGCTCTACCAACTGAGCTACAGAGGACCTGGGGCCATGCTCTACAGTGAGCTACAGAGGACCTGGGGCCATGCTCTACCAACTGAGCTACAGAGGACCTGGGGCCATTCTCTACCAACTGAACTACAGAGTCATGGGGCCATGCTCTACCAACTGAGCTAGTAGAGGACCTGGGGCCATGCTAACCCCAACTGAACTACAGAGGACCTGGGGCCATGCTCATACTGAGCTACAGAGGACCTGGGGCCATGCTCTACAACTGAATACAGAGGACCTGGGGCCATGCTCTACCAACTGAACTACAGAGGACCTGGGGCCATGCTCTACCAACTGAGCTACAGAGGACCTGGGGCCATGCTCTACCAACTGAGCTACAGAGGACCTGGGGCCATGCTCTACCAACTGAACTACAGAGGACAACATACTCTGTAGAATTGTCTTCATCATGGACAGTGTTCTTGTTGACATTGAGTGTGTAACAGATAACGAGATCTGTGGTTGTGAGACATTACGAGTGTAACAGATAACTAGAACTGTGGTTGTGAGACTGTGGTCAAAGGGAGCTTAAATTACTAAATGGCTTGCAGGTTAGTGGGACCTTCCCAAGAGGTTGTTGTAAGGTTCCAGGTAGGTTGATGGGAAGTTGCTAGTAGATTCCAGGTAGGTTAATTAGATGTTGTGGTAAGGTTACAGGACGGCTAATGGGAAGGTACTTGTATCTTTCAGGTAGGTTATTTATAGGTTGTGGTAAGGTTCCAGGTAGGTTGATGGAAAGTTACTAGTAGGTTACAGGAGGGTTATCTGTCCTGTCTCATCTGTGAGGACATGTTGACAGCGAGGACCGCCCTCTTGGAGGAGTCCAGCCCCTTCCCACTGGACCTGTCATCAACACCCTGTACTGCCCCGTCACCAGCACCTGCAGCAGGAAGTTATAAACAACCGTGTCCACCCAGGGAACCACAAGCTTATAAAGCAGAGCACTGGGGGAGGGAGGGAGAAAGGGAGGGAGGGATAGGAGGCAAAGACATGAATGGGGGAGAAAATGTGTATATGTGACAGCAGTAAATGAAGAACAGAAGAAAAATGGCATTTCCAATTGAAGATATCACTTTACTATACCACACAAAACCAGTCAGACCAGGACTCACACACACCCTCCTATTCCAGTGAGATAGTATAGAGTCGAGAGCCATGGCAGTGTGTGTGTGGTGGTGCAGTGAGTCAGTGTGTGCAAATCAGACTGCAGGCGCTTGGCACGGTCTCAGGCCACAGGTACACAGGGCCAGACACACACACACACACGCACGCACGCACGCACGCACGCACGCACGCACGCACGCACGCACTTGGTGGAGTAGCTCCAGCCCTTGGGCAGCTTGTTCTCAGAGGAGGCCCAGGTCATATTATTAGTGTACACATAGTATTCATAGATGGTGTCCTGGAAGGGACAACTATAAGAGAAAAGGTCAGTGACACAGTTCAACATCTTTGCATAAATACAGTAATAAATGGTCATATAACCCCATAAATACAGTAATAAATGGTCATATAACCCCATAAATACAGTAATAAATGGTCATATATCCCCATAAATACAGTAATAAATGGTCATATAACCCCATAAATACAGTAATATATGGTCATATAACCCCATAAATACAGTAATAAATGGTCATATAACCCCATAAATACAGTAATAAATGGTCATATAACCCCATAAATACAGTAATAAATGGTCATATAACCCCATAAATACAGTAATAAATGGTCATATAACCCCATAAATACAGTAATAAATGGTCATATATCCCCATAAATACAGTAATAAATGGTCATATAACCCCATAAATACAGTAATAAATGGTCATATAACCCCATAAATACAGTAATAAATGGTCATATAACCCCATAAATACAGTAATATATGGTCATATAACCCCATAAATACAGTAATAAATGGTCATATAACCCTATAAATACAGTATTAAATGGTCATATAATCCCATAAATACAGTAATATATGGTCATATAACCCCATAAATACAGTAATATATGGTAATATAACCCCATAAATACAGTAATATATGGTCATATAACCCCATAAATACAGTAATATATGGTCATATAACCCCATAAATACAGTAATATATGGTAATATAATCCCATAAAGGAAGGAAATTAATACTGTAATGGAGTGTACAAAAATACCTAATACCTATTCGTTTTTAAGCTCTGTATTAATAGAGACTGTCTTTCAAATGTGTTTGAGAGTTCAATATTTGTGCATAAATACGGAATAACAATAACCCTATAACACTGTGTGTGTGTTTATACGTGTACTGTATATGCATGTGCGTGTGTGTGTGTGTGTGTGTGTGTGTGTGTGTGTGTGTGTGTGTGTGTGTGCGTGTGCCTGCACGCTCATGCATATGTGTCTCTCTGTACCCCACCTTGTTGATCTTCTTACGACCATCCTCATTGACTGAGGCACAGATGGACCAGATGACACTGAAGATGAAGCACAATTCAACCATGCGACCGTAGTGGTCAGAGTCAGGTTCACCTGGAGGGAGAGAGAGAGAGAGGAAGAGAAGTGTAGACAGAGAGAGAGAGAGAGAGAGGGAGAGCAAATAAGTCATGCTACCATCATCAGAAAGAGTAAGCGTCACATGAAGAGGGAGAGAGGAATTGGCAGTATCAAATGTGTCAGTATCAAATGTTTAGTTAGTGTTGCCATACTGTCTCTATTGGTTGCCAAGTGGCAGCAGGGGAAGGAGACTCCACTGAGTTCAGTGATGGGCAGCAGCTCCTTACAGCTGCTCCTCTTGAACGCTAAAGTCTTCTCTCAAACAACCTCTTCAGGTAGTCCACCTGGACTGGGGGGAGAGAGGGGAGACAGACAGGACCAGGTAGGGAGACAGAAAGGAGAGAAAGAGAGGGAGGAGGAAGAGAGACAGAAAGGAGATAAAGAGAGGGAGGAGGAAGAGAGACAGAAAGGAGAGAAAGAGAGGGAGGAGGAAGAGAGACAGAAAGGAGAGAAAGAGAGGGAGGAGGAAGAGAGACAGAAAGGAGAGAAAGAGAGGGAGGAGGAAGAGAGACAGAAAGGAGAGAAAGAGAGGGAGGAGGAAGAGAGACAGAAAGGAGAGAAAGAGAGGGAGGAGGAAGAGAGACAGAAAGGAAAGAAAGAGTGGGAGGAGGAAGAGAGAAAGAAAGGAGAGAAAGAGAGGGAGGAGGAAGAGAGACAGAAAGGAGAGAAAGAGAGGGAGGAGGAAGACAGAGAGAAAGGAGAGAGAGGGAGGAGGAGGAAGACAGACAGAAAGGAGAGAAAGAGAGGGAGGAGGAAGAGAGACAGAAAGGAGAGAGAGGGAGGAGGAAGAGAGAAAGAAAGGAGAGAAAGAGAGGGAGGAGGAAGAGAGACAGAAAGGAAAGAAAGAGAGGGAGGAGGAAGAGAGACAGAAAGGAGAGAAAGAAAGGAGAGAAAGAGAGGGAGGAGGAAGAGAGACAGAAAGGAGAGAAAGAGAGGGAGGAGGAAGAGAGACAGAAAGGAGAGAAAGAGAGGGAGGAGGAAGAGAGACAGAAAGGAGAGAGAAGAGAGGGAGGAGGAAGAGAGACAGAAAGGAGAGAAAGAGAGGGAGGAAGAAGAGAGACAGAAAGGAGAGAAAGAGAGGGAGGAGGAAGAGAGACAGAAAGGAGAGAAAGAGAGGGAGGAGGAAGAGAGACAGAAAGGAGAGAAAGAGAGGGAGGAGGAACAGAGACAGAAAGGAGAGAAAGAGAGGGAGGAGGAAGAGAGACAGAAAGGAGAGAAAGAGAGGGAGGAGGAAGAGAGACAGAAAGGAGAGAAAGAGAGGGAGGAGGAAGAGAGACAGAAAGGAGAGAAAGAGAGGGAGGAGGAAAAGAGACAGAAAGGAGAGAGAGGGAGGAGGAAGAGAGACAGAAAGGAGAGAAAGAGAGGGAGGAAGAAGAGAGACAGAAAGGAGAGAAAGAAAGGAGAGAAAGAGAGGGAGGAGGAAGAGAGACAGAAAGGAGAGAGAGGTAGGAGGAAGAGAGAAATAAGGGAGAGAAAGAGAGGGAGGAGGAAGACAGAGAGAAAGGAGGGAAAGAGAGGGAGGAGGAAGAGAGACAGAAAGAAGAGAAAGAGAGGGAGGAGGAAGAGAGACAGAAAGGAGAGAAAGAGAGGGAGGAGGAAAGGAGACAGAAAGGATAGAGAGGGAGGAGGAAGAGAGACAGAAAGGAGAGAAAGAGAGGGAGGAAGAAGAGAGACAGAAAGGAGAGAAAGAAAGGAGAGAAAGAGAGGGAGGAGGAAGAGAGACAGAAAGGAGAGAGAGGGAGGAGGAAGACAGAGAGAAAGGAGGGAAAGAGAGGGAGGAGGAAGAGAGACAGAAAGGAGAGAAAGAGAGGGAGGAGGAAGACAGAGAGAAAGGAGAGAACGAGAGGGAGGAGGAAGAGAGACAGAAAGGAGAGAAAGAGAGGGAGGAGGAAGGGAGACAGAAAGGAGAGAGAGGGAGGAGGAAGAGAGACAGAAAGGAGAGAAAGAGAGGGAGGAGGAAGACAGAGAGAAAGGAGGGAAAGAGAGGGAGGAGGAAGACAGAGAGAAAGGAGAGAACGAGAGGGAGGAGGAAGGGAGACAGAAAGGAGAGAAAGAGAGGGAGGAGGAAGAGAGACAGAAAGGAGAGAAAGAGAGGGAGGAGGAAGAGAGACAGAAAGGAGAGAAAGAGAGGGAGGAGGAAGAGAGACAGAAAGGAGAGAAAGAGAGGGAGGAGGAAGAGAGACAGAAAGGAGAGAAAGAGAGGGAGGAGGAAGAGAGACAGAAAGGAGAGAAAGAGAGGGAGGAGGAAGAGAGACAGAAAGGAGAGAAAGAGAGGGAGGAAGAAGAGAGACAGAAAGGAGAGAAAGAGAGGGAGGAGGAAGAGAGACAGAAAGGAGAGAAAGAGAGGGAGGAGGAAGAGAGACAGAAAGGAGAGAAAGAGAGGGAGGAGGAACAGAGACAGAAAGGAGAGAAAGAGAGGGAGGAGGAAGAGAGACAGAAAGGAGAGAAAGAGAGGGAGGAGGAAGAGAGACAGAAAGGAGAGAAAGAGAGGGAGGAGGAAGAGAGACAGAAAGGAGAGAAAGAGAGGGAGGAGGAAAAGAGACAGAAAGGAGAGAGAGGGAGGAGGAAGAAGAGAGAGAAAGAAAGGAGAGAAAGAGAGGGAGGAAGAAGAGAGACAGAAAGGAGAGAAAGAAAGGAGAGAAAGAGAGGGAGGAGGAAGAGAGACAGAAAGGAGAGAGAGGTAGGAGGAAGAGAGAAATAAGGAGAGAAAGAGAGGGAGGAGGAGGAGACAGAGAGAAAGGAGGGAAAGAGAGGAGGAGGAAGAGAGACAGAAAGGAGAGAAAGAGAGGGAGGAGGAAGAGAGACAGAAAGGAGAGAAAGAGAGGGAGGAGGAAAAGAGACAGAAAGGATAGAGAGGGAGGAGGAAGAGAGACAGAAAGGAGAGAAAGAGAGGGAGGAAGAAGAGAGACAGAAAGGAGAGAAAGAAAGGAGAGAAAGAGAGGGAGGAGGAAGAGAGACAGAAAGGAGAGAGAGGGAGGAGGAAGAGAGAAATAAGGGAGAGAAAGAGAGGGAGGAGGAAGACAGAGAGAAAGGAGGGAAAGAGAGGGAGGAGGAAGAGAGACAGAAAGGAGAGAAAGAGAGGGAGGAGACAGAGAGACAGAAAGGAGAGAAAGAGAGGGAGGAGGAAGACAGAGAGAAAGGAGGGAAAGTGAGGGAGGAGGAAGACAGAGAGAAAGGAGAGAACGAGAGGGAGGAGGAAGAGAGACAGAAAGGAGAGAAAGAGAGGGAGGAGGAAGGGAGACAGAAAGGAGAGAGAGGGGAGGAGGAAGAGACAGAAAGGAGAGAAAGAGAGGGGAGGAAGAAGACAGAGAGAAAGGAGGGAAAGAGAGGGAGGAGGAAGACAGAGAGAAAGGAGAGAACGAGAGGGAGGAGGAAGGGAGAGACAGAAAGGAGAGAAAGAGAGGGAGGAGGAACAGAGACAGAAAGGAGAGAAAGAGAGGGAGGAGGAAGAGACAGAAAAGGAGAGAAAGAGAGGGAGGAGGAAGAGAGACAGAAAGGAGAGAAAGAGAGGGAGGAGGAAGACAGAGAGAAAGGAGAGAAAGAGAGGGAGGAGGAAGAGAGACAGAAAGGAGAGAAAGAGAGGGAGGAGGAAGAGAGACAGAAAGGAGAGAAAGAGAGGGAGGAGGAAGACAGACAGAAAGGAGAGAAAGAGAGGGAGGAGGAAGACAGAGAGAAAGGAGGGAAAGAGAGGGAGGAGGAAGACAGAGAGAAAGGAGAGAAAGAGAGGGAGGAGGAAGAGAGACAGAAAGGAGAGAAAGAGAGGGGGAGGAGGAAGAGAGACAGAAAGGAGAGAAAGAGAGGGAGGAGGAAGGAGACAGAAAGGAGAGAAAGAGAGGGAGGAGGAAGACAGCGAGAAAGGAGGGAAAGAGAGGGAGGAGGAAGACAGAGAGAAAGGAGGGAAAGAGAGGGAGGAGGAAGACAGAGAGAAAGGAGGGAAAGAGAGGGAGGAGGAAGACAGAGAGAAAGGAGAGAAAGAGAGGGAGGAGGAAGACAGCGAGAAAGGAGGGAAAGAGAGGGAGGAGGAAGACAGAGAGAAAGGAGAGAACGAGAGGGAGGAGGAAGAGAGACAGAAAGGAGAGAAAGAGAGGGAGGAGGAAGAGAGACAGAAAGGAGAGAACGAGAGGGAGGAGGAAGGGAGACAGAAAGGAGAGAAAGAGAGGGAGGAGGAAGACAGCGAGAAAGGAGGGAAAGAGAGGGAGGAGGAAGACAGAGAGAAAGGAGGGAAAGAGAGGGAGGAGGAAGACAGAGAGAAAGGAGAGAAAGAGAGGGAGGAGGAAGACAGAGAGAAAGGAGGGAAAGAGAGCGGGGAGGAATGAAAGAGAAAGGAGAGAAAAGGGAAAAGTGAAAGGTTAATAATCAGAGCACACCTACAGTACGTTAACCTGTGATGTGATGCAGCCATCTTTCTGCCATGCTATCCCTAGCCCAGTTACCTTCTGTCGTTTGAAAAGGTTCTGAGGACGTCGATATATGCCTTCCTTGGAGCTCACAAAAAATACCCACAAAAAACATGGCACAGTACTTGGCGCCAACTCATGAGGCTCAAAGCCAGAGCACGCTGCTTAGACTACTATGCCAGTTCCTAGTGCTCTCGCAAGCAGGGAGAGCACTTTGATGATGCTTGATGGAAACAGTGCATTGTTTTTAATTGTTATGTTTTAAGCCTTCCCTCATCCATTGCTCTAACCTTAACCCCTCAGAACGAATACCTAAACTTAACCATTTGACACACACAAACAGGCACACACACACTGCTGTCCCAGTAGAACACACACCCATAAGCATGTACACACATGTACCATACACACAAACACAAAGGGGAAGGTGTTAATTTACCCCGTTTGTGTTTGTGTGTATGTGTGTGTGTGTGTGTGTGTGTGTGTGTGTGTGTGTGTGTGTGTGTGTGTGTGTGTGTGTGTGTGTGTGTGTGTGTGTGTGTGTGTGTGTGTCGGTCCACCATTATTTCATCGGTCCACCATTATTTCATCGGTCCACTATTATTTTATGAATCCACCATTATTTCATCAGTCCACCAATATTTCATCAGTCAACCATTATTTCATTATTTCATCCTTCCACCACTATTTGATCAGTCAACCATTATTTCATCAGTCCACCGTTATTTCATTAGTCCACCATTATTTAATCAGTCCACCACTATTTGATTAGTCAACCATTATTTAATCAGTCCACCGTTATTTCATCAGGCCACCATTGTTTAATCAGTCAACCATTATTTCATCAGTCCACCATTATTTCACCAGTCCACCACTATTTTATCAGTCCACCATGTGATTCTGACTGGAATCTCTCTCTGTGCTTTTATTGTCTAATTTGCCAGACGCACCCCCTGCGGTACGGTATCAGTGTGCATCTTTTCTTTTCACCATTTTGTCACTGGTAGAGTGGTTGTTTTGAAAGGATTAAATATCACACTGTGTAATTCCTGTGTTCGTTGCCTGTTTGCCAAACCCAGTTCTCCCCCCCTGTAGGGCCAGCCCACACTCACTCTGTCCTGCTGTGAACACTGGAGGGGGTCTAACTGATACCCACCCTGTCTGCTCAACTCCTTCTTCTCCATTATCTCTCTCCTCCTCTCTTTCGCTCACTCTCTCTTTCTCTCTCTGCACACTGGTGCAAATCTTGCAAGTCTTCACTCTGAGTGGATGTTGAGGTGTGTCACTGTCTCTCTGTGAGTCACACAATCACACACTCATACACGTACTCACATAGACTGAACAGATCTCTTCTTCACTTCTGACCTCAAGTGGAAGCTGTCCTTGTTCCTCCATTCTCCACTTCCACAGATTTCTCTGGTTTGTTCTTTTCCCTCCCATTTCCCATTATATGCACACGTTGTCCATTCCAGTGTCACTCTGCTACCACTCAGTGTCTTTCCTAACCCTCACCATCTCTCTGGGTGCCCTTCCGTGTGGCAGTGTGCCATACATTATCTCTGCTGAGTGTGGTGTGCCAAGCCAAAACCCCGTGTGCCAGGCTGGGGGGTTCAGTGCCTACCCCCTCCTGTATCTCCACTAAGCAGCATACACACTGTGAAGCAGAGGGGGAGGGAGTGGGAGAAAGAGAGTGGATAGGGGTGAATGAGAGAGAGAGAGAGAGCGAAAGAGAGAGAAAAAGAGAGAGAGGGAGAGAGCACGAGAGAGAGAGCGAGAGAGAGAGAAAAAGAGCACAAGAGAGAGAGCGAGCAAGAGAGACAGAGAGAGAGAGAGAGAGAGAGGCAGAAAGAGCGCGAGAGAGAGAAAGAGCGAGAGAGAGAGAAAGAGCGAGATAGAGAGAAAGAGAGAGAGAGAGAGAAGGAGCGAGAGAGAGAGAGAGGGAAAGAGAAAGAGCGACAGAGAGAGAGAGAGGGAGAGAGAGAAAGAGCGAGAGAGAGAGAGAAAGAGCGAGAGAGAGAGAAGGAGCGAGAGAGAGAGAGAGAGGGAAAGAGAAAGAGCGACAGAGAGAGAGAGAGGGAGAGAGAGAGAGTGAGAGGCAGAAAGAGCGAGAGAGAGAGAAAGAGCGAGAGAGAGAGAAAGAGCGAGAGAGAGAGAAAGAGCGACTAGAAAGAGAAAGAGCGAGAGAGAGAGAAAGATCGAGAGAGAGAGAAAGAGCGAGAGAGAGAGAGAGGGAAAGAGAAAGTGTGAGAGACAGAAAGAGCGAGAGGGAGAGAAAGAGTGAGAGGCTGAAAGAGCGAGAGAGAGAGAAAGAGGGAGAGAGAGAGAAAGAGCGAGAGAGAGAGAGAGAGAGAGAGGGAGAGAGAGAAAGAAAGAGTGAGAGGCAGAAAGAGCGAGAGAGAGAAAGAGCGAGAGAGAGAGAGAGAGAGAGAGCGAGAGAGAGAGAGAGAGAGAAAGAGCGAGAGAGAAAGAGAGAGAGTGCAAGAGAGAGAGAAAGAGAGGCAACAGATGAAGCAGCAGCTTCTGTGAGCTGCCTCTGCTGCTGGCTCCTGCTGGTGCTAGAGGACTGGAGGAAAGAGTGATGAGAGAAGGAGGAGGAGGAGAGCGACAGAAAGGAGGAAAGGCGCTGTGAATAGAAGGAAGAAAGGATAACAGCTGATGATGTGGTGGGATAAAGAGAGGGAGAGATGAGGTTTAAAGATGTAGGATAGGAGGAATTTTAATGTCCCAAGGGGCAAATTGTAGACACACAGTACTGCTGTATACAAAATATACACTCTACATTATACACTCAACATAATACATACATTACAAATGACCCTTATCATCATAATATTCTCATACAGTCACATACATAATACTTTGCACAATCCCTTATTCTATCAGTGGCATACTAATACAGCTCAGCTTTACTTATTGCTGTTCAGGAATTTGACAGATATGGGAATGAGGAGTGCTTAGAACTGTTCAGCTTAAATGTGGGGACCCTATAGCATCTGTCTGAGGGGAGGAGGGACCCTATAACATCTGTCTGAGGGGAGGAGGGACGCTATAACATCTGTCTGAGGAGAGGAGGGACCCTATAACATCTGTCTGAGGGGAGGAGGGACCCTATAACATGTGTCTGAGGGGAGGAGGGACCCTATAGCATCTGTCTGAGGGGAGGAGGGACCCTATAGCATCTGTCTGAGGGGAGGAGGGACCCTATAACATCTGTCTGAGGGGAGGAGGGACCCTATAGCATCTGTCTGAGGGGAGGAGGGACCCTATAGCATCTGTCTGAGGGGAGGAGGGACCCTATAGCATCTGTCTGAGGGGAGGAGGGACCCTATAGCATCTGTCTGAGGGGGGAGGGACCCTATAGCATCTGTCTGAGGGGAGGAGGGACCCTATAGCATCTGTCTGAGGGGAGGAGGGACCCTATAACATCTGTCTGAGGAGAGGAGGGACCCTATAACATCTGTCTGAGGGGAGGAGGGACCCTATAACATCTGTCTGAGGGGAGGAGGGACCCTATAGCATCTGTCTGAGGGGAGGAGGGACCCTATAGCATCTGTCTGAGGGGAGGAGGGACCCTATAGCATCTGTCTGAGGGGAGGAGGGACCCTATAACATCTGTCTGAGGGGAGGAGTGACCCTATAACATCTTTTCTGAGGGGAGGAGGGATCCTATAACATATTTTCTGAGGGGAGGAGGGACCTTATAGCATCTTTTCTGAGGGGAGGAGGGACCCTATAGCATCTGTCTGAGGGGAGGAGGGACTCTATAACATCTGTCTGAGGGGAGGAGGGACCCTATAACATCTGTCTGAGGGGAGGAGGGACCCTATAGCATCTTTTCTGAGGGGAGAAGGGATCCTATAACATCTTTCTGAGGGGAGGAGGGACCTTATAGCATCTTTTCTGAGGGGAGGAGGGACCCTATAGCATCTGTCTGAGGGGAGGAGGGACTCTATAACATCTGTCTGAGGGGAGGAGGGACCCTATAACATCTGTCTGAGGGGAGGAGGGACCCTATAGCATCTTTTCTGAGGGGAGAAGGGATCCTATAACATCTGTCTGAGGGGAGGAGGGACCCTATAGCATCTGTCTGAGGGGGGGAGGGACCCTATAGAATCTGTCTGAGGGGAGGAGGGACCCTATAACATCTGTCTGAGGGGAGGAGGGACCCTATAACATCTGTTTGAGGGGAGGAGGGACCATATAGCATCTGTCTGGGGGAGGAGGGACCCTATAACATCTGTTTGAGGGGAGGAGGGACCCTATAGCATCTGTCTGAGGGGAGGAGGGACCCTATAACATCTGTCTGAGGTGAGGAGGGACCCTCTAACATCTGGCTGAGGGGAGGAGGGACCCTATAGCATCTGTCTGAGGTGAGGAGGGACCCTATAACATCTGTCTGAGGGGAGGAGGGACCCTATAACATCTGTCTGAGGGGAGGAGGGATCCTATAGTGTCTGTCTGAAGGGGGAGGGATCCTATAACATCTGTCTGAGGGGAGGAGGGACCCTATAGCATCTGTCTGAGGGGAGGAGGGACCCTATAACATCTGTCTGAGGGGAGGAGGGATCCTATAGTGTATGTCTGAGGGGAGGAGGGATCCTATAGTGTCTGTCTGTGCGCCTCTTGCGCTGCGCCACTCGAGAGCCCTAAACTTGCAAACTTTGAATCTCTGACCTGTACACAGTAGTATACGCATCTTTAAACACCAGACCATGAATGGCAGCATCATCAGAAAACTAGACAATAAAGTTATCACGATTACTGCTAGTGCATTCACTTGTGTATAGTGTGAATAAGATGGGTGAACTCACACAAACCTGCCGGGCCCCTGTGCTAATGTCTCTAACCTGTTGAGTACGGCTCATCGGGAATGAGTGGTAACACCTTACGGTATGAGGTTAACTCCTATCTCCTTGAACTGGCTGAGTAGGAAATGTGGCTGTCTTGTGTTAAACGTTGAAGTGAAATCAATAAACGACTGTCTAGCATAGGCCTTGGTGTTTTCCAGATGCTTAACAATGAGATGCACTATGGTGTTGATTGCATCATCAGTTCCTCAACTTTGCTCATAGGCAAATTGATAAGGATCTAACACAGGGTTCACGTGTGAATGGACACCAGGATCTTTTCAAAACACTTCATTGGGATGGGGGTCAGGGCCACAGGTCTATTTTATTTTTGCCAAGGCTTTTTGGGAACTGGAGTGATTATGTCCTTTTTCCAGACTGCATGGGAGTCTACAGATAGGGCACCAAACCGGAGTCAGTTCCTCTGCTCCTCTGTTCCTTCCTCTTGATTTCCAACCTATGAACACAATCATCAACAACAAAGGTGTCAATCACATTATCAGACTCAACAGAGAAGTAAAAAGTAAAAGAAAACATTTAAATCATTGGTTTTGGTCAGCTCATCTGGTGTGTGCAATGATTTCTTTTGCAGGGTTCATGTTGGTTATTGTCCTCATCGACTCCCAACATCTTTTGGAGTTGGTTCTTGGGAACTCTTCCATTGATTCCTTGTGTTATTTCCTTGTCTCCCGGAGCTTTTGGTTGAGCTCCTTTTGCCCAAATTTCAGTTGTTGTTGGTCCTTGTTTTTGAATGCTTGCATCATGTGGTTGATCCAGTCATTTACCTCCTTTGTGATGTATGGTGTGCTGTTTGGGTATGCCTTTATTGTCTCTCTGTGCATCACGAGTCAACACAGACATGGATGTAGTCTGTGACAATCTGTGTTGACTTGTGCATGTCTAACTCATGAAAAATGTCCCAATCTGTACACACATAGAAAAAAAACACGCTATGCTGTCCTCAGCCTACACATTCACAGATTTCACAAGGGGTCTCCTGCCCTTGAGAGCTGTACGGTAGGTGGGAATGAGCTGGAGAGTGTTGTGATCAAAGTTAAACAAGGGTGGTTTGGCTCTAGCTGTAAATGCACTCTGATTCCCCCTCATTTGCCTCTCTTCAGCGGTCGCCTTGGTTGTTTCACATCTATGAGGAGGCATGATCCAGCCACTCCAGGGTCTCGTAGTGACAGACGTGCATCTCTGGTGGAGGTAAGCAGTGCCTGATTGTTTGTGACCGATGCCTGGTTTCCCATGCGAGCCAGCGTAGTTTGGTATGATGAGGTGAAAAGCGAGAAGATCAGCACTGCAAACAAAAGTCTTGCAACGTTTACCATTCTTTCTTGACATTGACAGCTTACAAAAACAAATCAAAAACGTATTAAATCAAGCATATTACAAAAATACAGCAGAGCAAGCAGAGCAGCGCCACCAGGAAGTGGAGAAGGTAGAGAGAAGAGAGACAGAGAGAGAGAGAGTATTAGAGATAGAGAGAGAGTGAGCTCATGAGCTTCTGACAATCAGAGTTGGATAAATGTAGATGAACTAGATTTCTTTTCACAAGGACTTATACAGGATACTGACCTCAACATTAAAACCTTTAAACCAAATCAAAATTCCAAACCTTGATTTTATGACAAAAGTACCTGAATGGACTATTACTACCAAGGACCAAAAACCAAAACCTGCAGAAGAAACACAGCGGAACCTGGAAATACCATCCAACACAAAACTGAGTGAGTTCAGTCTGAACCTACTTCTGAAGCCAAAAAGTAAAAGACAATAATCTGTAGGTCATTTTGTTATATAAAGCTAAAAGATAATACGGCTACTAAGCTACCAAGCTGCAAAGACAGAACAGACCTGGCTGCAACTTCAATTAGCACTGAAGTGTGAAGTGAGATGTGTGAAAACTCGAGGACCTAACAATGGCAGGAGAGTCTCACAGCCTCCCTCATCCAAATGCAGAGGCCTTTGAAGCCCCGATGGCTTATCCCTGTCCAACAGTCATTACAATACAGTATCCCCCAAGGATATTGAAAATAACACTGCGTGGAATACGTACAAAAAAAGCTCCTCAAGGACAAGCCAGAGACACCATTTGCTGATGGCTACAAAGAGGGGAACATGAGCAACTTAATTTTCCACAAAGACCATCCCCTGGCAATGCACAGTGCTACTAGAGCACATTACCCCTATGTCAAGAGAGAGGGTATTGGCCTAGGGTGGAAACTCAGAATACTAGACATTGAGGAAGCAACCTCTATCAACGTGAGCAAGTCTGGGACAGTACTGGTTCCGTGGCCTCCAACTGCTCTTCAATGCAAGTAAAACTAAATGGATGTTCTTCAACCGATCGCTGCCCTCACCTGCCCACCCGTTCAGCATCACTACTCTGGACGGTTCTGACTTAGAATATGTGGACAACTACAAATACCTAGGTGTCTGGTTAGACTGTAAACTCTCCTTCCAGACTCACATTAAGCATCTCCAATCCAAAATTAAATCTAGAATCAGCTTCCTATTTCGCAACATAGCTTCCTTCACTCATGCTGCCAAACATACCCTCGTAAAACTGACTATCCTACCGATCCTTTACTACGGCGATGTCACTTACAAAATAGCCTCCAACACTCTACTCAGCAAATTGGATGCAGTCTATCACAGTGCCATCCATTTTGTCACCAAAGCCCCATATACTACCCACCCCTGTGACCTGTATGCTCTCTTTGGCTGGCCCTCGCTTCATATTTGCCAGCAAACCCACTGGTTCCAGGTCATCTATAAGTCTCTGTTAGGTAAATCCCCGCCTTATCTCAGCTCACTGGATGGGACAATTGGTGCACAATTGGTGCGGGACGCAGACCCCGCTCCGCTTGAGGCTCCCCCCACTTTGGTGGCGCCTCTGGTGCGGGGATCGTCGCCGGGGACTCCAGACCGTAGATCGTTGTCGCGGACTCCAGACCGAATCAACCTATCACGGACACTAAGCGGGACATACCTCGGTCCAGCTGGACACTGAGGTGGAGTAGGCTCTGACCAAGATGCCCGCTCGATGTCCGCGTCCACCTCCCACACCACCGGCGCCACCAGACAAGAGGCCGGAAGTATGGGGGTGGGATCGATGGACCGCTCCTCTGTATCATACAGACGGGACAGTGCGTCTGCCTTAGCTTTCTGGGAACCTGGTCTTTACGATATCGTAAATCTGAATCTGGTGAAAAACATGGCCCACCTTGCCTGGCGAGGGTTCAGTCTCCTCGCCGCCCGGTACTCCAGATTACGGTGGTCAGTCCAGAGCCCCCTCAAGCCAATGAATCCACACCTTCAGAGCTCCACACCTTCAGCCAACCACCGCAGACGCACCAGTCCACCCTTCAGCAGTGAGGTAATGGGAGCCGGCACCTGCCCAAAACCCCGGATAAACCTCCGGTAGTAATTGGCAAACCCTAAAAACCGCTGCACCTCCTTTACCGTGGTGGAAGTCAACCAATTACGCAGGGCTGCAATGTGGTCACACTCCATCACCAACCCTGATGTGGAAATGCGTTAACCCAGGAAGGAGACGGGCTGTTGGGAGAATACTCATTTCTCAGCCTTGACGTATAGGTTATGCTCCAACAGTCGCCCAAGTACTCTGCACACCAGAGACACATGCGCGGCGCGTGTGGCAGAAAATATCAGAATGTCGTCGATATACGCCACCACACCCTGCCCGTGCAGGTCCCTGAGAATCTCGTCTACAAAAAATTGGAAGGCTGCTGGGGCATTCTTCAACCCATACGGCATGATGAGGTACTCATAATGGCTGGATGTGGTACTAAACCCTGTCTTCCACTCATCTCCCTCCCCGGATACGCACCAAGTTATACGCGCTCCTGAGATCCAGTTTAGTGAAGAAGCGTGCTCCGTGAAATGACTCAGTCGCCGTAGCGATGAGAGGTAGCGGGTAACTGTATATGTTTCCATAGCCACCGTCTCCTCCTGTGACAGGGGATACACGTGACTCCTGGGAAGTGCGGCGTTTACCTGGAGGTTTATCGCACAATCCCCTCATTGATGAGGTGGTAATTGGGTTGCCCTCTTTTATACAGAAGGCGATAGCGAAATCGGCATATTCAGGGGGGAATGCGCACAGTGGAGATTTGGTCTGGACTCTCCACCATCGTTGCACTGATGGAAACTCCCCACACACCTACCTGAGCACTCCTCTGACCACCCCTTTAGAGCCCTCTGTTGCCACGAAATAGTGGGGTTGTGAAAGGCCAACCAGGGAATCCCAGCACCACCGGAAATGCACGAGAATCTATGAGGAAGAGAATAATTCTCTCCTCATGACCCCCCTGCGTAACCATGTCCAGTGGAGTCGTGGCCTCCCTGACTACCCCTGACCCTAATACTCGACTATCTAGGGAGTGCTCATGGAATGGTTTGTCCATCTGAACCTGGGGAATCCCTAACCTATGCGTGAAACCGCTGCGCCTGAATCTACTAGCGCCTTATGCTGGGAATGGGGGGGAAACTCAGGGAAAGAAATTAACAGAAATTAACACATACATATGACGAACAGGGGGCTCTGGGTGAGCCTGGTGCTGACTCACCTGGGGTGTCCGAACAGTACTCGGCCTGCTCCCGACCACACCCAGTGCAGGAGGAGGCTCCTCCTCCGATCGTCCTCGCAGCAGCACCCCCTAACTCCATGGGGGTTGGAGCGGAAGCGCTAGGGGGTGGAACCAACAGGACCCGATCCAGACACCCGCATGTAGCCAGCAAGTTGTCCAGCCTGATGGACATGTGCACTAGCTGGTCCAGGGTGAGGGTAGCGTCTCTGCATGCTAGCTCCCTGCGGACATCCTCACGTAAGCTGCACCTATAGTGGTCAATCAGGGCCCTGTAGTTCTACCCTGCTCCGGCGGCCAAGGTCCTGAACTCCAGAGCGTAGTCTTGTGCGCTCCTCGTCTCCTGCCGTAGATGGAACAGACACTCAACTCTGGGTAGTGGTCCCTCGCCTAGTCTGGTCCAACCCAGACCACGTTTGCCCGCTCCAGAGCTTTGCCTGACAGGCAGGAGACGAGGGTGTTCAGGCTCTCACCTCCCGAAGGAGCCGGGTGCATGGTTGCCAGGTAAAGCTCCAGCTGGAGAAGGAAACCCTTGCACCCGGCAGCTGTCCCATCGTACTCCCTCGGGAGTGCGAGTCGAATACCACTGGGGCCGGATGATGCCGGAGAAGGTGGTGGTGCTGGTTGGAGTGTGGCTGGTGGAGGGGTAGGCAGGCCACCCCTCTCCCATCTCTCCATCGTTGCCATCACTTGATCCATGGCGGTCCCGAGACGATGGAGAACGGTGGTGTGGTGTTGCACGCGCTCATCCATGGAAGGGGAGAGCGTGTCAGCTCCTCCTGATTCCATAAGTGGTGCGGGATTCTATTACGAGCCTCCTTGAAGGAGGGAGGTGCAGGAATCAGGAGCAGGAGAGCAAGGAAGTCCCAGTGGCACAATAGTTTATTCAGAAGTCCCAACTCAACAACAACATGGGGGGGAATACGCCCAAAATGAGGTCGCCACACTCAGGGAAAGAAACGCAACACGGAGGAGAAACCTCTACTCCTAAACACATACCAAAAACGGTACAACTGCCATGTGAAAGAAAACTCCGTGGTGCAGACAAGCACCACTAACAAAGTAACCACAGCAAAACAATCCCACACAAAGACTAGCAGGCAGCGGAGGTAAATAAACCCACCGAAATCAACTAATAGGACACAGGTGTAAACAATACAGACACAAACGAAAAAGGAAAAATGGATCGGTGGCAGCTAGTAGGCCGGCGACGACGACCGCCGAGCACCGCCCGAACAGGGAGAGGAGCCACCTTCGGGGGAAGTCGCAGTTGTAAATGAGAACTTGTTCTCAACTAGCCTACCTGGTTAAATAAAGGTGAAATAAAATAAAATACATTTACAACATTAACAATGTCTACACTCTATTTCTGATCAATTTGATGTTATTTTAATGGACAAAAAAATTGCTTTTCAGGAACAATGGTGGCCCTCTTGAAGCATGTGGGAACAGCAGACTGGGATAGGGAGAGATTGAATATGTCCGTAAACACACCAGCCAGCTGGTCTGCACATGCTCTGTGGACGCGGCTGGGAATGCCATCTGGGCCTGCAGCCTTGCGAAGGTTAACACGTTTAAATGTTTTACTCACGTCGGCTGCAGTGAAGGAGAGTCCGCAGGTTTTGGTAGTGGGCTGTGTCAGTGGCACTGTATTGTCCTCAAAGCGAGCAAAGAAGTTACCAGCGACAGGGCTGGTTTTCTTTTTGTAATCCGTGATTGACTGTAGACCCTGCCACATACCTCTTGTGTCTGAGCCGTTGAATTGCAACTCTA
>NC_088407.1:24322655-24465155 GCF_034236695.1 Oncorhynchus nerka
CTAATTAAGGAATAAGGCCCGAAGGGGTGTGGTATATGGCCAATATACCACGGCTACATGCTGTTCTTACACACGACGCAACGCGGAGTACCTGTATACAGCCCTTAGCCGTGGCATATTGGCCATATAACACAAACCCACAAGGTGCCTTATTGCTATTATAAACTGGTTACCAACGTAATTAGAGCAGTAAAAATATATGTTTTGTCATACCCGTGGCATACAGTCTCATAAACCACGGCTGTCAGCCAATCAGCATTCAGGGCTCGAACCACTCCGTTTATAATACACCAATGAGACGTGGGGATGGAGGGAGGTGGGGAGAGGGGGAGGAGATGTAGGAGATGTAGATGATGTTAACGGGCAGTGGGATAGGTGATAGATATTCTGTTTTAGAATGGATCATTTGTTGGAAGGGCTCCTCTGGGAGAGACGTTTGTTGTGAGATAGAAACACAAGATTGGGAATGGTTTGACGGAGAGGGAGATAATTCTTTACGTTATGGTCCTACGGATGGAGGGCCAGAGAAGGTGAAAATCAGTCAGCCAGCCAGCCCGCCCGCCGGGCTCTCCCTTGAGGTGCATGGTGGTCAGGGTGCTCTGCAGGCTCCCCCAGGTGACCGTCTTGCCACTGCACGTCTTACCCACGATCACTGTGGCGTCTCGGGAGTTCTTGGTCTCGTACAAGCTGGATGACCTTGATCAGGGTGAAGTGCCTGACGCAGCTCCGCCTCGATCGGCTCTCTCAGCTGGGGGAAGAAGGGGAGGAGACGGAAGGATGGCGAGATAGAGTGAAGCCGAGACAGAAGGACGAAGTGAGTGAAGCAGTATTAAAGACAACTTGCTGAGGTGAGGACCAGGTCACGCGTGGGGGCATCTGGTTATACAGCAGTCAGGGGCCTCTGAATTACACAGTTGACCTATGCTGACTAGCACTAGCATTTACTGTAGTTATGATGTAGCATAGTGTGCTTAAGAACCCCTACAGATACTGTCTCTATGTCCCTGTTCCTCTTTCTGCACCTGTACCAGCGGGACTGGTTGAGAGTGTTTATAAGCACACCAAATCAACAGCTAGATAAATAAATAGCCTCCTAGCTCTCTCCCCTCTCTCTCTCACCCCTCTCTCTCCCCTCTTCCTCTCCCCTCTTTCTCTCTCTCTTCCCCTCCCTCCTCTCTCTCCCCTCTTTCTCTCTCACTCCCTCTCTCTCTCTCTCTCTACCGCATGCAGAGCCGATGCAGAGTAGAGCAGCTCAACACACTGAATTATGTATGCAGATGTGATGCAGCATTTTTCATCTTGGCTCACGTCTCGCTAGTGTGAAAAGCAGATGGCACATTTTAGAGATGGCAGTCATGTGTAGAAAGAGAGAGAGAGAGAGAGAGAGAGAGAGAGAGAGAGAGAGAGAGAGAGAGAGCGAGAGTGAGGATGGATTGATCGCTACAGTCCTTTCTCCAGAAGTTTTTTTCCCCCCATTCTGCCTCTGCAGCTTCTCAGTCCCAACATTGGTTCATCAGAACAAACACTGGTGTGTGTGTGTATATCTGCGTGTGCGTGTGTGTGTATGTCTGCCTGTGTATGTCCCACCATCACCCAGACAAAGGCACATTGAGTGTCCGTTGACTGAAGCCTGAAGCGTTGAGCAGTTTTAGGGACTGGGAGACTCATTAGTTAAACTGTGAGGCTCCCTCTGTCCCTTGTCCTATAGTTAATGGATTACGCCCATCTGCTTAGACAGGCTGCATTGACGAGTCATTTTCAGCTCAACTGGAATGTGGAACTCGGAGGCCACTTTGTGTTTCTCTAATGCTCCAGAGTGTTGAGTGTTTCAAACCTTCTGTCTGTTTGTCCCTCTCCTTATCTAGTTTGCGACAATTTGTGGAGAGTTGTTTTTGGTACCTTTCTGTAGTCGATGGTGGGGGTCTCCACCGCGGGGATGAGGTCCTGGATGATGTTGTTGAACAGCGACAGGTCGACGGAGGACACCTTGGTGTTGTTCATGTCCTTCATTGACATCAGCAGGATCTGGTCTGGGGTCAGAGGTCAGGGACATGGCGTCACATCCTGTTTGAGCCACAGCGAGGTACTGTACAGTTTAATGTTTCTAACATGAGTTTAAATGCAACTGAACGTCAGCTAGGTCAACTGTAAGTTACACAATGTGTGTGACGTCATATCCTGTCTCGAACCACAGCTAGGTACAGTTTACAGTTTAAATGCAACTGTGAGTAAAATGTATCAACGGTACACAATGTTATTTTTCAACCATTACAGATTTACCTTTCACATAGAAATTATGTTGTAGCTGGGAAACTCAACAAATATGTGGAACTGTGAATTTATACCGAAGTACAGAAGTACTACTGAAGCTCACTATCAGGTAAAATATTAATCCTTTTCATGTTTCTGTCCTCTGATGCATATTTTATGACAGTGCCAGGTTCTCTATGGGGTGTCAAACTCTCATCTGCATTCTGTGTCTCTCTGCAGCTCCCTGCTCCCACACTCAGAGCACAGTCACACACACACACACACACACACACACACACACACACACACACACACACACACACACACACACACACACACACACACACACACACACACACACACACACACACACACACACACACACACACACACACACACACGCACGCACACTTGCACACAAACAGGTACATGTAGGGAGGAAGGCCTTTCAACACATTGTGCCTAGAGGAAGTTATATTACAATGAGACAGGGGCAGAAAAACATTCCTGGAGTCTGACATGTTTGAGGTCAATCACAGGTCAAAACAGTCTATTCGGGAGATTCATTGAAATTCCAGGAATTGGAAAGTGCCATTGGCCAATTTATTCAAAGGGGGAATTTCAAAATGAAATCTTTCTTTCTCTTTGATGTCTGTCTGTCTGTCTGTCTGTCTGTCTGTCTGTCTGTCTGTCTGTCTGTCTGTCTGTCTGTCTGTCTGTCTGTCTGTCTGTCTGTCTAACTGACAATGCCTCTGTTTCTCTGAATGTATCTCCTTCTCTGTCTATGAATTGAAGTCAAATGTAAAACCCTGGTCAGTGTGTGGGGTGATAGATGTGTTGTACATTACTGCTGTGTTAGCTCTTCATCACCCACTTTGTGCAGACTAGTCTGTTCTTGCCAGCGTAGTCAGAGTGGTCCTGTTTTGACAGCTGCTGCACCACCAGAGAGTACAGGGTGAACTCCGTCTTGGCCAGGAGCTGGAGAAAGAGGAGGGAGAAAGGTGGTAGGGAGAGAGAGAGAGAGAGAGGTGGAAGGGAGAGAGAGAGGTGAAAGGGAGAGAGAGTGAGTGAGATAAAGAAAGAAAGAAAGAAAGAAAGAAAGAAAGAAAGAAAGAAAGAAAGAGAGAGAGAGAGAGAGAGAGAGAGAGAGAGATGAACCTAGAGCCAGCTGGTTCTGGGGCTCTGTTCAGAAACACACAGACCCCACAGAGCCTCAGGACAAAGCCTGACCACAGTGACTGACCCTACATTAAGAACATCCTTGACTATGTACAGACATAGCATAGCCTTGCCATTGAGAGAGGCCTGTCATCTCGAGAGAGTTGATAGGCCACATGCCCACTACCCACAAAACGAGGTGGAAACCGAGCCGCACTTCCTAACCTCCTGCCAAATGTAGGACCACATTAGATACACATGTTTCCCACAAATCACACAGACCCACAAAGTTGAAAACAAATCCAACATTGATAAACTCCCATATTTGTGTTTCCTTGTTCAGGTGGCGTTCGGCGGTCGGCGTTCGGCGTTCGGCGGTCGACGTCACCAGCTTTCTAGTCACCACCGATCCATGTTTCATTTTGGTTTTGTTTTGTCTTCATTATACTCACCTGGTTTCTATTCCATAATCAGTCTTCCTTATTTAACCCTTTGGCTTCCCCTTTTGTGTTGTGCGTGATTGTTTCTGCCAAGTGGCTCCGTGTTCCGTGTTCTGGATTGTTTATGTTTATCCTTGTTGGATTATTGTTGAATTTGAGTAAATATTGTGCCTTTACTCATACCTGTGTCCTGCGCCTGACTCCGCCTTAATCCATTCACCTAGAACACTGAGTGTCCCATTGCCATAATAAAAGAGAGAGAGAGAGCGAGAGAGAGGGGGGGGGGGGTAAAGAGAAAGGGTTTAGGGGGGTGAAAGAGGAAAAGGTAGAGAAGGAGAGGGGGAGATGGAGGGGGTGGCAGAGAGAAAGAGAGATGTCATTCCCACACCCATCCACCTCTACTCCATGGCCCCTACAGGCTCCATTGAAGGTCAGGTCTCTCACATAGAAAGGCACCAAGCTTGTGGTGTAACATAACCTGGTCATGTGAACCGTGTCATATACACATATCTATCTGTATGTTAGCTAGCATCGCAGCTCTACAGAGAGACAGGCAGGCTAGCTAGCTAATACGCTCAGTGTCTGCCCGGCCCTACAGCAGACAGCTTGACCCTCTTCACACACATACTGTGTGTGTGTTTGTGTGTGTGTTTGTGTGTGTTTGTGCGTGCTTGTGTGTGTGTGTGTATGTATGTGTATGTGTGTGTGTGGAGGGTCCGTCACAGGGTCACCCTTCCTTCTCTCTCCCCCTCACTCCCTCCACCTTTCCAACCATTCTCTCCTCAAAATCTCCACCCTTCCGCACCTCCACCCTTTCTCAGCAGGGGAGTCTGTGCTCTCTCTGCCCCCCACGGCCACAGACAGACCTGGGGCAGCTCCTAGGACAGCAAGCAGCGCTCGCCATCTGTGTGTGTGTGTGTCAGAGAGGTAGCATGTGAGTATGCATGAGAAGGGTATTCCCAGCAAACCAATATTAGTTCTGTGAAAGTTCCCAGAACATTCGTTAGGTCACGGAAAACGTTCTCATAACACAAAAACGGTTTGTATAAACGGTTTGTATAAAACATTCCCCTGATGTTGCAAGAATGTTCCAATATCACATTTAATCTGTTATTTAAAGGATCCCAGAATGTTTAATTAGGTTGTGTGAACAGTCTTGTGAGAACATTGTGGGGACCTCACGAAAGATGTTACCAAAACACAAAAACTGTCCAGTTGTGAGGATGTTTCTACAATGTTTCTTTTAGGGTGCAAAAAAACATTCACCTGATGTTGCAAGAACATTCCTGGAACAAATTTAATCTGTTCTTTAAAAGTTCTCAACATGTTTCATTTCATTCATTCAACATCCAAGACGACTCCCATAACTTAATTAACTTAATTCTGGGAACCTTTACAGAACTTAGACCAGGTGTTCTGTCAACATTCTTACAACATTATATGAACGTCCTGTGCAACCTAATATAAACGTTGTATGTGTCACGAGTGTTTGCGCCCTGCGTGTTGGTTATTTCATTTTGGTGCCGCATTAAAGGGCACTTCTCCCCTTGACCTCTCTGCTCTCTGCGCCTGATTCCTCGCTACACACCTAGCCAGCCGTGACAGTATGCATGTCATCACAACTGAGCATATTTTCTGTTTTGGTAAGCTATCTCTTGTAATGTACCCAAACTGTTCCCACAACCTAATGAAATGTTCTGGGAACCGTTAAAGAACTCAGATGAAAGGAAAAACAGGACAGTTTTAGTGTTATGGGAACATATCTATTCATATCCCCACAATGTTCCCACAACCTAAAGAAACATTCTGGGAAACTTTGAAGAACAGACTAAATGTGTTCTGGGTTCTTGTAACAACAGGTGAATTACTTTTTGCATGTTTAAATGTGTTCTAGGAATGTTTATACAAACATTCTATAATCATCAGTACGACTGGACAGTTTTGAGAACATTTGTCACGACCCAACAAATTTTAATTTTAATTTTATTTCACCTTTATTTAACCAGGTTGGCAAATTGAGAACAAGTTCTCATTTACAATTGCAACCTGGCCAAGATAAAGCAAAGCAGTTTGACACATACAACGACACAGAGTTACACATGGAGTAAAACAAACATACAGTCAATAATACAGTAGAAACAAGTCTATATACGATATGAGCAAATGAGGTGAGATAAGGGAGGTAAAGGCAAAAAAAGGCCATGGTGGCAAAGTAAATACAAAATAGCAAGTAAAACACTGGAATTGTAGATTTGCAGTGGAAGAATGTGCAAAGTAGAAATAAAAAATAATGGGGTGCAAAGGAGCAAAATAAATAAATAAAATACAGTAGGGAAAGAGGTAGTTGTTTGGGCTAAATTATAGGTGGGCTATGTACAGGTGCAGTAATCTGTGAGCTGCTCTGACAGTTGTTGCTTAAAGCTAGTGAGGGAGATAAGTGTTTCCAGTTTCAGAGATTTTTGTAGATTGTTCCAGTCATTGGCAGCAGAGAACTGGAAGGAGAGGCGGCCAAAGAAAGAATTGGTGTTGGGGGTGACTAGAGAGATATACCTGCTGGAGCGTGTGCTACAGGTGGGAGATGCTATGGTGACCAGCGAGCTGAGATAAGGGGGGACTTTAGATGACATGGAGCCAGTGGGTTTGGCGACGATTATGAAGCGAGGGCCAGCCAACGAGAGCGTACAGGTCGCAATGGTGGGTAGCATATGGGGCTTTGGTGACAAAACGGATTGCACTGTGATAGACTGCATCCAATTTGTTGAGTAGGGTATTGGAGGCTATTTTGTAAATGACATCGCCGAAGTCGAGGATTGGTAGGATGGTCAGTTTAACAAGGGTTTGGCAGCATGAGTGAAGGATGCTTTGTTGCGAAAAAGGAAGCCAATTCTAGATTTAACTTTGGATTGGAGATGTTTGATATGGGTCTGGAAGGAGAGTTTACAGTCTAACCAGACACCTAAGTATTTGTAGTTGTCCACGTATTCTAAGTCAGAGCCGTCCAGAGTAGTGATGTTGGACAGGCGGGCAGGTGCAGGTAGCGATCGGTTGAAGAGCATGCATTTAGTTTTACTTGATTTTAAGAGCAATTGGAGGCCACGGAAGGAGAGTTGTAATGGCATTGAAACTTGCCTGGAGGGTTGTTAACACAGAGTCCAAAGAAGGGCCAGAAGTATACAGAATGGTGTCGTCTGCGTAGAGGTGGATCAGAGACTCACAAGCAGCAAGAGCGACATCATTGATGTATACAGAGAAGAGAGTCGGTCCAAGATTGTACCCTGTGGCACCCCCATAGAGACTGCCAGAGGTCCGGACAGCAGACGATTTGACACACTAATCTCTATCAGAGAAGTAGTTGGTCAACCAGGTGAGGCAATCATTTGAGAAACCAAGGCTGTCGAGTCTGCCGATGAGGATGTGGTGATTGACAGAGTCGAAAGCCTTGGCCAGATCATTGAATACGGCTGCACAGTAATGTTTCTCATCGATGGCAGTTAAGATATCGTTTAGGACCTTGAGCGTGGCTGAGGTGCACCCATGACCAGCTCTGAAACCAGATTGCATAGCAGAGAAGGTATGGTGAGATTCGAAATGGTCGGTAATCTGTTTGTTGACTTGGTTGACTTGTTCTGGGAACTTTCACAGAACCAATTTGGTATTGCTGGTAAAACATTACTGGTACATTGTGCAATTACATTAAGTGGAAACCTAATGAGAACGTTGGGGAATGTTTGGTGGTGGTTGTTGGAGATGTTGTGAATAACATTGAAGTGGAGGTTAGAAGAGCATTCCAATGATATTTCATTTTAAACATAGACAAAATTATATATATATATATATTTTTGACTTAACCTTTATTTAACTAGGCAAGTCAGTTATGCACAAATTCTTATTTACAATGGAGGCCTACACCGGCCAAACCCAGACGTTGCTGGGCCAATTGTGCACCGCCCTATGGGACTCCCAATCACAGCCAGTTGTGATACAGCCTGGATTCGAACCAGGGTGTCTGTAGTGACACCTCTAGTACTGAGATGCAGTGCCTTAAACCGCTGAGGAAATGGTACCTCCTGAACAGGAACCCTGGACCCTCAGATTAAAAGTCTAATGCTATCAATAACATTTTTTAGAGTGTTTATCAAACATCCTAATGTTTGATAAAACCCTAACTATAACTTAGTGGGAACCTTAGCTTATGTTCTGGGACTGTTCCCGGTTTGCTGGGTTGTCAGTGGGTTTGTGTGTGTATTTGAGTAAGTGTATGAGTTAGATAGTGACAGTGTACCGTAGTGTGTGTGTGTTTGTGTGTGTCAGCATGTGTGTGTGAGTGAGAGTATGGAGGGCTCCTGGGTTACCATGTCAGTTTGTTCTCATCACTACTCCCTTCGTGCACTTCGGTGACACACAGCCACTCATGCACACAAGCACGCACGCACGCACGCACACACACACATACACACACACACACACACACATACACACACAGTGTTGCCATGCTAGCCAGAGCTGACGATGGGCTCACGGGAGGCGAATCCCCACTCCTGTCTGTTCCAGCTCACAGAATACAGAATAAGCTTCTCCACTCTCAAACCAGGCCAAAGAAGACCAAAGTAGGCCAAACACCTAGGCCAAAAAGCCCCATGGCAGCAGATAAGGATTATTTCTGCCTGGCTCTGATGGTGGTGGCAGCACCCCAACAGAGACTGGGACAATATCCCTTTGACACACACGAAGGGAGAGAGAGAGTGTGTGTGTGTGACAGGGAGAGGGTGTGTGTGCCACGTGTGGCAGTGCAGCATGGGGACCTGAGGCGTATGTATGTGGGCCTGGGTTCAGCTGGCATTGGTGGGTTGGCATTGGGGAGTTAGTGGTTTAAAGCAGGCGTGAACTACATCTCCCTCTCTTCCTCCAGTCCCTGTCTCTCTCTGTCGATCTGCCTCTCCTCCCTCCCTCCATTTTTACACATTTTCCTTCCCTCTTTGTCTCTCCCTCCCTTCCTCCCTCCCTCTGTGCCAGGACTAGGGTGGTCATGTTGCGTTCTGGTCTCTCTCCCACCTCTTGCTAATCTGCTGTTATTTGTGGTGTTCAGTTAACACCCCTTATTCTCTCTCTGGCAGCTAATTACTGTTCCCCACAGGAGACCACACCAAACAACGTTTCAGGGGGGGTATCTGAGAAGTTTGATGAAGGTTAACGAAGGGCGTCATCGTTAAGTTTTGTGAAAGTTTGGAGTATGTGTGTGTGTGTGTGTGTGTGTGTGTGTGTATGCGTGTTGGTATTGAAGCCTCAGGGATGCGTCATAGGTTAGTGTTGTAGCTCAGGTAGGAGGGTGCAGTGATGCAGAAGTGAATTAGAATCTCGTTAAACACACGCTGCGGAAGCAAGGAAGCACACACACACACACACACACCCCCCTGTGAGTCAGCGTTAATCCTGCTCCGGCTCTGGGCCCCTACAGCAGTATGTGTGTATATGTCATGATGCAATGCCTCCATCACATCCAAATGGAGCCCCACTAGCTAATCCCATAACATCCTGGGTCTGCTCCAAACCCCACTGACACTCATCTCAGAGCGAAGGCAGTGTGTGTGAGTGTGTGTGTGTGTGTGTGTGTGTGTGTGTGTGTGTGTGTGTGTGTGTGTGTGTGTGTGTGTGTGTGTGTGTGTGTGTGTGTGTGTGTGTGTGTGTGTGTGTGTGTGTGTGTGTGTGTGTGTGTGTGTACACGTGTTTGTTCATTTGTTTGTGCGTGTTCGTTACTGTGTGTGCGTACAGTATATGCGTTCATGCGTCCGCGTTCATACTTTTTTCCTGTTAGCGTGTGTCATCATCATGTCATGTAAAATCCATATCCTGTAACGTCAGCTTTGTGAGACGCAGCATTAACGGGGACGGTGGATGTCATATCCATCAGATTCGTCTTGATTATGTGCATCTCTTTCTATCTATCTATCAGTGCCATAGGAACTCAATCTCATCTGCTGATTGCTTCGCTCTCCTCGCTCTCACAACATTAAAGGAACATCTACGTTTCATTAACGCGCCAGAGATAACTCCACCAGATATCCTTTAGAACCCCCCACGCATCGAGAGTGAACAGTGTTCAAAATATTCCTAGCTCCAGTTTAATCATTAAAATGACAAAATTGATATAGTATATGAATAGTGTCTAACTCATTGTATGAACAGGCACAGAGGGCAAGTAGGCTTTTCCCCACAGTGGAACAGTTCTACCGTGTTGTATCACAGTTTCCAGGACTTTTCTTGTGAACTGAGCAGGAAACACTACACGTCCTATGGTCAGGAAAAACTCCATAGGTCAGAACAGGAGCTACCCTAAGGCCCAGAGTTTTAACCTGGAAGGTCACTACATTCTAGAAATACTTCAAATGAGGTTAGGAGCTACCGAAGAGCCCAGAGTTGTTCTTGTTCAGGGAAAACTCCTTTCCCTAACCCTTATATTATTACCTTGCAGTTGTTGAATCCCATTCCGAACAGGGGTCATGCATCACTATGAAGATGGGCCTGAACATGGACTTCAGGTATGCATAGCCTGGAAAACACACTTAATAACACATTATCTCTCTATATCGCCTACTCTCTGTCTTCCCCTCTGGGTCTCCCCCTTGTCCTTCGCTCTCTCTCTCTCTCTCCCTCTTTCACTCTCCCTGTCTATCTGTCTCTCTCTCAAGCACAAAATCAGCTAGAGTAAATCATGACATGAATCAAGGAGAGATTTGTGCAAGGCTATAGTTCCATTTATACACAGATATGTGAAGTTCCTGTGCCAGGGTTCATGGCGATGAAGAGATGCCACAGGACCAGACCGGGCGGATCTCTCGTCCTTCAAAGATGAAGCTGGTGACTCCAGCAGACAGAGCAGACAGAGCGGACAGGATCTGCTGAGCCACCACTGACAACACCAGTGAAGAAAATCCAGAAAATCACATTGTATGATTTTTAAGTAATTCATTTGCATACCTTCTCCGCTATGCAATCTGGTTCCTGAGCTGGTCATGGGTGCACCTCAGCCATGCTCAAGGTCCTAAACGATATCATAACCGTGATATCATAATCGATAAAAGACATTACTTGGCAGGCGTATACATCCACCTGGACAATGCATTTGACTCTGTAAATTACCACATTCTTATCAGCAGACTCAACAGCCTTGGATTCTCAAATGACTGCCATGCCTGGTTCACCAACTACTTCTCAGACAGAGTTCAGTGTGTCAAATCGGAGGGCATGTTGTCCGGACCTCAGACAATCTCTATGGAGGTGCCACAGGGTTCATTTCTCGGGCCGACTCTTTTCTCTGTATACATCAATGACGATGCTCTTGCTGCTGGTGATTATCTGATCCACCTCTACGCAGACGACGCCATTCTGTATACTTCTGGCCCTTCTTTGGACACTGTGTTAACTTTTTTGGGGTTAGGGGGCAGCATTTTCACATTTGGTTGAATAGCGTGCCCAGAGTGAACTACCTCCTACTCTGTCCCAGATGCTAATATGTACATATTATTATTAGTATTGGATAGACAACACTCTGAAGTTTCTAAAACGGTTTGGAATGATGTCTGTGAGTATAACATAACTCATATGGCAGGCGAAAACCTGAGAAAAATCCAACCAGGAAGTGGGACATCTGAGGTTTGTAGTTTTTCAAAGCTTGGCCTACCGAATACACATTGAGATATGGATAAAGTTGCACTTCCTATGGCTTCCACTAGATGTCAACCGTCTTTAGAAACTTGAATGAGGATTCTACTATAAAGGAGGGGCTCATGAGACCTCTTTGAGTCAGTGATCTGGCAGAGTGCCTTGGTTTCATGATGCGCGCTCCCGACAGAGTTACCTCTCGTTCCAGTGCTTTTCTGAAGACAAAGGAATTCTATTGAACATTATTGATGTTTTAAGTTAAACACATCCTAAAAATTGATTCCAAACATTTTGACATTTCCAAACGTTTGACATGTTTCTAAAGGACTGTAATGGAACTTTTCGAGTTTTTGTCTGGACGAAGTGCCTGCGCCTCATGAAGATGGATTACTGGGCTGAACACGCTAACAACAAGTGGCTATTTGGACATAAATTACGGAACTTTATGGAACAAATCAGTCATCTATTGTTGAACTGGTTTTCCTGGGAGTGCCTTCTGATGAAGATCATGAAAGGTAAGTGAATATTTATGGTGTTGTTTCTAACTTTGTTGACTCCAAAATGATGGATATTCCTCTGGCTGTTTTGGGTTCTGAGCGCCGTTCTCAGATTATGCTTTTTCCGTAAAGTTTTTGTTGAAATCTGACACAGCGGCTGCATTAAGGAGAAGTCTATCTTTAATTCTGTGAATAACACTTGTATCTTTTATCAATGTTTATTGTGAGTATTTCTGCAAAATCACAGGATATTTTGGAATCAAAATATTACTGCACGTAAGGCGCCAATGTAAACTGAGATTTTGGGGGATATAAAAATGCACATTATCGAACAAAACATACAAGTATTGTGTAACATGAGTGTCATCTGATGAAGATCATCAAAGGTTAGTGATTCATTTCATCTATATTTCTGCTTTTTTCTATCTTTGGCTGGAAAAATGTCTGTGTGTTTTTTCAACTTGGCTATGATCTAACATAATCATATGTTGTGCTTTCACTGTAAAGCATTTTTTTTAAATCGGACACGATGGGTAGATTAACAAGATGTTTATCTTTCATTTGCTGTATTGGACTTGTTAATGTGTGAAAATAGTTTTGAATTTTACGCGCTGCCTTTTCAGCACTAGTGGAACCCCTGCCCTAGAAAAGTTAACTAACCTCCAGAAGAGCTTCAATGCCATTCAACACTCCTTCCGTGGCCTTCAACTGCTCTTAAATGCAAGTAAAACTAAATGCATGTTCTTCAACCGATCTCTGCCGGCACCTGCCCACCCCTCCAGCATCACTACTCTGGACGGTTCTGACTTAGAATATGTGGACAACTACAAATACCTAGGTGTCTGCTTAGACTGTAAACTCTCCTTCCAGACTCACATTAAGCATCTCCAATCCAAAATTTAATCTAGAATCAGCTTCCTATTTCGCAACAAAGCATCCTTCACTCATGCTGCCAAACATACCCTCGTAAAACTGACTACCCTACCGATCCTTGACTTTGCAGATGTCATTTACAAAATAGCCACCAACACTCTACTCAGCTAATTGGATGCAGTCTATCACAGTGCCATCTGTTTTGTCACCAAAGCCCCATATACTACCCACAACTGCGACCTGTATGCTCTCGTTGGCTGGCCCTTGCTTCATATTCGTCGCCAAACTCACTGGTAACCATAGCAGCACCCACCCGTAACATGCGCTCCAGCAGGTATATTTCACTGGTCACCCCCAAAGCCAATTCCTCCTTTGGCCTCCTTTCCTTCTAGTTCTCTGCTGCCAATGACTGGAACGAATTGCAAAAATCACTGAAGCTGGAGACTCATATCACCCTCACTAACTTTAAGCATCAGCTGTCAAAGCAGCTCACAGATCATTGCACCCGTACATAGCCCATTGGTAAATAGCCCATCCAACTACCTCATCACCATATTGTGATTTATGCTTTTGCTCCTTTGCACCCCAGTATCGCTACTTGCACATTCATCATCTGCACATCATCTATCACTCCCGTATTAAATTTCTAAATTGTAATTACTTCGCCACTACGGCCTATTTATTGCCATACCTCCCAAATCTTACCTCATTTGCAAACACTGTACATATATTTTTTCCATTGTGTTATATACTGTATATTTGTTCATTCCATGTGTAACTCTGTTTTGTTGTTTGTGTCGCACTGCTTTGCTTTAAAAAGACAAGTAGTGTGAGACAGACAGACATACACCACGGAGCGATTGATCAAACATGAGTAAACACAGTCACAAAGCCCAATTATCTTCAATTATCTTCAAAGCCCAATTATCACTCAAGCACCTTGAAAGAAATGCTAAGCAACATGACCTGGTCACAGTTGTAAATGAGAACTTGTTCACAACTGGTTAAATAAAGGTGAAATAAATCAAATCAAATATAAAATGGTCCACCCACGCAGACGGCGTGGTGAAGAAGACGCAGCAGCGCCTCTTCAACCTCAGGAGGCTGAAGAAATGTGTCTTGTCACCTAAAACACTCAAAAACTTTTACAGATGCACAATCGAGAGCATCCTGCGGGCTGTATCACCACCTGGTACGGCAACTGCTCCGCCCACAACTGCATGGCTCTCCAGAGGGTGGCGCGGTCTGCACAACACATCACCGTAGGGCAAACTACCTGCCCTCCAGGACACCTACAGCATCCGATGTCACAGGAAGGCCAAAAAGATCATCAAGGACAAAAACCACCCGAGCCACTGCCTGTTCACTATCATCCAGAAGGCGAGGTCAGTACAGGTGCATCAAAGCTGGGACCGAGAGAAGGAAAAACAGCTTCAAAGTCAAGGCCATCAGACTGTTAAACAGCCAACATAGAGTGGCTGCTGCCAACATACAGACTGAAATCTCTGGCCACTTTAATATATTTAATAAATTGATTTAATAAAAGGTATCACAAGTAACTTTAAATAATTTCACTTTAAAAATGTCTACATATCCTACATTACTCATCTCATATGTATATACTCTATTCTATACCATCTACTGCATCTTGCCTATGCTGCACAGCCATTGCTCATCCACATATTTATATGTACATATTCTTATTAATCCGTTTACATTTGTGTTAGTTAGTTATTGTGAATTTGTTAGATTACTTGTTAGATATTACTGCACTGTCGGAACTAAGCAACATGACCTAACCATGTGTATGTGACCAATAAAATGTGATTTGATTTTGATTTGATTTGTCTCTTTACTGGGAGCTCCTTGGTTGATGGTAGTGAACCTGTCAGTGAGTGGTGTGATCACCAGTCGTCCAGGGTTACCCATAGCTGTACAGGAAGTGTGTGTTGGTCTGATACTTGCTATAAACAGGAAACGCTTTCATCTCCCTCCCAGCTTTCTATTCTACCTCCTCTCATCCATCTCTCTGTATCCACCTCTCTGTATCCACCTCTCTGTATCCACCTCTCCGTATCCACCTCTCTGTATCTACCTCTCCATACCTTCTCCCAGTAGAGGTGGGGCTGGCAGAGCCAGTCCAAGGTGTTGACGTGGTTACAGCCCGACTTGGCCAGCTTGTTGATGATGTCATGGTTGTGCACCTCCAGCGCCACGATCTTTAACTGCAGGATCTTGGACAGGTTCCCCCGGGTGGCGTCAGAGTAACGGTGCAGCATGGTAACCTGACGGGCAGGGATCAAAGGGTCAAAGGTTAACGAGTCAGACAGGTGCTAGTGTTGTTGTGCAGACGGTCCCTGGGCCACGTTCAGAAGCCAAACGTTGCAGATAGAAATGCCACGCACAGAGCAGAAGTGACTCCTTCTACATATCAGAGAGGCCTTTTTGTTCTACATAGTGTAATTCTATCTGAACGTTGCAAAACGTTGCGTCCTGCTGAGCGCACGCCTGGTTCATGCTCAGTGAGGGACGGTGACAGGACCTACTCTCTTGCACTTCCTCATCACTCATACTCTTGGAGTCTACTTCGAGCAGTAGAGTTTCACCACTCATAATGACGTATTGTTAACAGAGTGCAGCCCTTCTCTCTCTCTCTCTCTCTCTCTCTCTCTCTCTCTCTCTCTCTCACACTCTCTGACCTGTTCTTCAAGGACAGACTTGTCGGCTCTCTCCTTGCCTGTGAGGAGAGATGTGGTGACGTCAGCGATCCACTGGATCTGACTGATCCGCATCTGGACAGGATGAGTACAGCAATGAAGTTACATTTTAGGTGGACATTTGTTTTTGACTTCAATTTTGCAGAATCACACAGAAGGCACACAGAGAGACAATGAGAGACACAGAGACAGTGAGTGTTCAATAAGGACAAACATACACAGTGAGGGATGGAAGAGCAGAAGGAGAGCAGAGAGAGTGTGACAGGGAGAGTAAGAGAAAGCGAGAGAGCGATAGAGAAAGAAAAAGAGAGATACATAGAGAAAGAGAGAGAGAGAGAGAGAGAATACCGACCTGTCCAGTCTTTGACCCATTTGTCTCTCTTCCCAGTCATCTTCTTCAGGGCCATGGAAGAGCTCTTCAGAGAGTCCTTCAATGTCCAGTGCATGGTCCTCTCCAAGTCACACAGCCAGGCCTAAACACACACATGCATGAACACACACACACGTACACGCACATCAGAAAAACATAGATATCACCAGACACAGCAGATTTAAAAAAAACAAAACAATTATACTTACCCAGAGTCAGATGAGCTCTGAATACCATTTTTATGTAGTTTGGTGAGCCAATGCTAACTAGCGTTAGCACAATGACAATGTCTACTCTGGGTAGAACATTTTAAAAACCGCTTAGTAGTAGTTTACCACATCAGTCACCGGTTTCATTAATAAGTGCATTGACGATGTCATCCCCACAGTGACCGTACAGTGAGGGAAAAAAGTATTTGATCCCCTGCTGATTTTGTACGTTTGCCCACTGACAAAGAAATGATCAGTCTATAATTTTAATGGTAGGTTTATTTGAACAGTGAGAGACAGAATAACAACAACAAAAATCCAGAAAAACACATGTCATAAATGTTATAAATTGATTAGCATTTTAATGATTTAATTAAGATTTAATTAAGATTTCTGGCTTTTATACAGGTAACGAGCTGAGATTAGGAGTACACTCTTAAAGGGAGTGCTCCTAATCTCAGTTTGTTACCTGTATAAAAGACACCTGTCCACAGAAGCAATCAATCAATCAGATTCCACCATGGTGAAGACCAAAGAGTTCTCCAAGGATGTCAGGGACAAGATTGTAGACCTACACAAGGCTGGAATGGGCTACAAGACCATCGCCAAGCAGCTTGGTGAGAAGGTGACAACAGTTGGTGCGATTATTCGCAAATGGAAGAAACACAAAAGAACTGTCAATCTCCCTCGGCCTGGGGCTCCATGCAAGATCTCACCTCGTGGAGTTGCAATGATCATGAGAACGGTAAGGAATCAGCCCAGAACTACACATGAGGATCTTGTCAATGATCTCAAGGCAGCTGGGAACATAGTCACCAAGAAAACAATTAGTAACACACTACACAGTGAAGGACTGAAATCCTGCAGCGCCCACAAGGTCTCCCTGCTCAAGAAAGCTCATATACATGCCCGTCTGAAGTTTGCCAGTGAACATCTGAATGATTCAGAGGACAACTGGGTGAAAGTGTTGTGGTCAGATGAGACCAAAATGGAGCTCTTTGGCATCAACTTAACTCACCGTGTTTGGAGGAGGAGGAATGCTGCCTAGGACACCAAGAACACTTTCCTCACCGTCAAACATGGAGGTGGAAACATTATGCTTTGGGGGTGTTTTTCTGCTAAGGGGACAGGACAACTTCACCGCATCAAAGGGACGATGGACGGGGCCATGTACCGTCAAATCTTGGGTGAGAACCTCCTTCCCTCAGCCAGTGCATTGAAAATGGGTCGTGGTATTACAGCATGACAATGACCCAAAACACACGGCCAAGGCAACAAAGGAGTGGCTCAAGAAGAAGCACATTAAGGTCCTGGAGTGGCCTAGCCAGTCTCCAGACCTTAATCCCATAGACAATCTGTGGAGGGAGCTGAAGGTTTGATTTGCCAAACATCAGCCTCAAAACCTTAATGACCTGGAGAAGATCCGCAAAGAGGGGTGGGAGAAAATCCCTCCTGAGATGTGTGCAAACCTGGTGGCCAACTACGAGAAACGTCTGACCTCTGGGATTGCCAACAAGGGTTTTGCCACCAAGTACTAAGTCATGTTTTGCAGAGGGGTCAAATACTTATTTCCCTCATTAAAATGTAAATCAATTTATAATATTATTGACATGCGTTTTTCTGGATTTTGTTGTTGTTATTCTGTCTCTCACTGTTCAAATAAACCTACCATTAAAATTATAGACTGATAATTTCTTTGTCAGTGGGCAAACATACAAAATCAGCTGGGGATCAAATATGTTTTCCCTCACTGTATGTACATATCCCAACCAGAAGCCATGGATTACAGGCAACATCCACACTGAGCTAAAGTCTAGAGCTGCTGCTTTCAAGGAGTGGGACACTAACCTGAACGCTTATAAGAAATCCCACTTCAACCTCCGACCGACGAGACATCAAACAGGCAGTGTAAATAAAGGACTAAAATCAAATCCTATTACGCTGGCTCTGACTCTCGTTGGATGTGGCAGGGCTTTCATACTATCACAGATTACCAGACAAGATAAATGCCTTCTATGCTTGCTTCTGGACAAGCAACACTGAACCATGCATGAGAGCACCAGCTGTTCCAGACGACTGTGTGATCTCACTCGCCGTAGCTGGTGAGTAAGACCTTTAAACTCGTTAACATTCACAAGGCCGTGGGGCCAGATGGATTACCAGGATGAGTACTTAGAGAATTCTCTGACCAGCTGGCAAGTGTCTTCACTGACATGTTCAATCTCTCCCTGACGCAGTCTGTAATACCTACATGTTTCAAGCAGATCACCATAGTCCCTCTGCCATAGAAAGCCAAGGTAACCTGTATAAATGACTATCGCCCCGTAGTACTCACATCTGTAGCAATAATATGCTTTGAAAGTCTGGTAATGGCTCACATCAAACCATCATCCCAGACACCCTGGACCCACTTCAATTCACATACCGCCCAAACAGATACACAGATAACGTAATCTCTATTGCACTCCACACTGCCCTCACCCACCTGGACAAGAGGAACACCTATTTGGGAATGTTGTTCATCGAGTACAGCTCAGCGTTCAACACCAGAGTTCCCTCCAAGCTCATCACTAAGACCCTGGACATCCACCAGGCTGACCTTTAACACGGGGCCCCTCAGGGGTGTGTGCTTAGTCCCCTCCTTTATTCCCTGTTCACCCACGACTTCATGGCCTTGCATGATTCCAACACCATCATTAAGTTACATGGGATACATTTTATGAGGCCTACATTAAAGACATTTAATGAGCACAAGCCCAAAAGAGCCCAAATGATTGTGCCATTATCCAATACATATATGGCTACTGCACATTACGCACGACAGATAAACATAAAATCCCACAGATGTAGCTAGCTATATGCTCTCTTGGGTAAATAAATGAAACTAGCTCCAGTAGGCTAATCTTTTTGAGTGTGAACTGTATTGCTGTACTGTATGGTATCACAGCGAACATGCGATTCTGGTGCTGCACATGCGGACTAGAAAGTTACAAGTATAGGCTAGCGAATTTGATGTAATAGGACGTATTTGTATAATTAGTAGGCTGACACATATATACCGTTCATAATATTTCCCCTAATGTTATTAACCTACCTCTTCTTTCTCTCTCTATTGTTGCTTCATTCCGTCCTCTCTTTCAACAGTGAAATAAGTTTTGTTGTCCTCATCTAATGACATCCTTGAATAACATAGAACTAGAATTAGATGCAGGAGGCTTTCACTTTTCTTCACGAAGATTGATGGTTATGGGAAGAAATAACTGCTATAGCCTACATCCGTCGCGAGGTCACTCTTCTTTCAAACTTCCCGTGAGTTCTATTGGCTGCTGTACTTAACATTCAGCAAACAATAGCTTGCATCCCTCTTTGAATAGTCTATTGTTATAAGAAATCCCCCCCCCCCAAAAAAAAATATGTCCAGCAAGCTATTCTAGTCTAGCTTTACCTGCATGAGACTCCAAGAACTGAGGAGCGTTTGTTTAGGAGAGAGGCCAGCGGAACACAGGTGCTAGCATATTGCGCAAGTGACAGAGGCTATATGTTAGAAGCTTATTATGCATAACCCATCATTAATTAGCTAAATATGAGGCTAATACTGCATTAAATGTATTACCTGAAAGAGGTAGGCTAGGACATCTATATATAGGGCTATATACAGTATCAATCTAGAACAGGGTTATCTAGAACAGGGTTACCTAGAACAGGGTTATCTAGAACAGGGTTAACTAGAACAGGGTTATCTATTTTGGATGCAATTTGAATGGAGGTTATGGAGAGAGAGAGAGAGAGAAAGACTGCGAGAGAGTGATCGCGCATGCAATGATTTAAAGCAAAGATATTCCAGTGATAGTCTCTTTTAAAACTCTGCAGCTGCAATTAAGAACACAATCATCTTTACAATGAAAAAACTCTTTATATTACTGTAGCATAGACTATGTTGCAGCAAATGCAGGCCTACCTGTCACAAGAACAAAAGTTCCCATGATGAGATGATAGGTCTACACGCATTGTGAACTGAGCTCCATACTGAGATGGGCTGTCTGTCCACACCCTGAGCGTTGATTCATCATGCAGAGGCCGCAGAGAAGCCAGATTTAGACATATAATTTAACAGTTCCATTTCACGCCATGCTGTTCACATAAATAATTGATTATAATTTACCGGTTTCTCGCAGTTATTTATACTAGGAAAAGGGAGTGGTTTTGGGCAGTAAATCTTGGATACCGGGTTCCTGCCATTCAACCCCATTGTGTACCTGAGTGGTGGATTCCCCTCAGGGCGTTGTTGTCCTTGTTCAATCGGTCCATGATGGTCATCAAACTCTGTGGACTCTCTGGGAAGCTGCTTACGGATGTCCTCGCCCAGGAACATGTTCTAGAGAGAAGAGGGATGAAATAGAGAGAGAGAGGAGGCGTAAGGGAAAGGGGGATACCTAGTCATTTGTCCAACTGAATGTATTCAACTGAAATGTGTCTCCCGCATTTAATCCAACCCCTCTGAATCAGAGAGCCCGGGGAACAGTGGGTTAACTGCCTTGCTCAGGGGCAGAAAGACAGATGTTCACCTTGTCAGCTCGGGGATTCGATCCAGCAACCTTCCGGTTACTGGCCCAGCGGTAGAGAGAGAGAGAGAGAAAAAGGAGAAAAAAACGGATAAAAGAAAGCAGAGAGGATATATAGAGAGAGAGACAGCGAAATAAAGAATGAGAGAGAGAAAGAGAAGGGAGAGAGAGAAAAACAGGGAGAAGATAGAGAACAGACGAGTTGAACCTCTCTCTAAATGTGTTACAGGTGTGTTTACGCCTGGCCGCACACAATAGATGTTGCTAAAACACCACTCTGTTTAGACAGCTGATCAGAACTAAGCGAGCAAATGTGTTTTACGTTGTTCTCCATGTGTTTCAGGTTGGATCAATGTGTTTTATGTGTACTCAGGATATGGGCGTCAGAGGACTTGTGAGTTGTGAGTTGAGTGTTTGTGAGTTGATGTGAAAGGTTGTTTGTATATAGAAGAGTATACAACTTAAATTAAGGCCTACACTTTATTCCTGTGTTATGTTCCTGACTCCCAAGAGCATCCAAAATCTGTGTCAGGGTGTAAGAATGTAGGAGAATGTGTGCGGAAAGGAGAGAGAGAGGGGGGGAGAGAGAGAGAGAGAGAGAGATACAGAGAGAGAGAGCGAGAGAGAGAGAGAGAGAGAGTGTGTGTGTATGTGCATGGGGGCTGTATGCATACATGACAGTGTGTGTGTTTTGAGCAATGATATATGTGTTTGTGTGTGTCTCTCCCTTGCATGTGTTTGTGTGTGTCTCTCCTTGCATGTGTTTGTGTGTGTCTCTCCCTTCATGTGTTTGTGTGTGTCTCTCCTTGCATGTGTTTGTGTGTGTCTCTCTCTGCATGTGTTTGTGTGTGTCTCTCCCTGCATGTGTTTGTGTGTGTCTCTCCCTTCATGTGTTTGTGTGTGTCTCTCTCTGCATGTGTTTGTATCCTCACTGAGTACCACCTCCATGAACTCCAGGACCAGAGAGAGGCAGCGCTCCCAACGCTCCACCTCCTTCTCAAAGGTCCTGATGATCCTGGATGCCTTCGTGGTGGAGAGGGTAGTCCTCTAAGGCCTGGAACCCCTCCTCTTTACCCCAGTACAGGAAAGGAGACACAGAGTCAGATGGAGCAAGTTACAACTTATTACCATGACTAGATTTGAAAGGGGGACACAGGGAACGGTTGGATGGCTCAGACAACGTAAATGATTATCATGGTCAGACATTACATCATGAAAACATCTCACATGAAAGAGCAGCATATGGCCACGGTCAGAGAACATGAATACATATGTACACTCACTTACATCTTGATGAAAGCATTATGTACATTCAGAAATACATAATGTACATACTCAGAAACTCTAACAGACATCTTGACACGTGTGACTAGTTCAGATATAAAGCTTTGCTCAGACAGACTAGCCATGCATACAAGTAAGGCTGTTTACGTATCCATGCAGTTTCCACTAGTTTATTTAGTGCTGGCTATAACAGTGCTGTGTCACCAGTCTCCAGTAGTTTATTTAGTGCTGGCTATAACAGTGCTGTGTCACCAGTCCCCAGTAGTTTATTTAGTGCTGGCTATAACAGTGCTGTGTCACCAGTCCCCAGTAGTTTATTTAGTGCTGGCTATAACAGTGCTGTGTCACCAGTCCTCAGTAGTTTATTTAGTGCTGGCTATAACAGTGCTGTGTCACAGGTCAACAGTAGTTTATTTAGTGCTGGCTATAACAGTGCTGTGTCACAGGTCAACAGTAGTTTATTTAGTGCTGGCTATAACAGTGCTGTGTCACCAGTCCCCAGTAGTTTATTTAGTGCTGGCTATAACAGTGCTGTGTCACCAGTCCCCAGTAGTTTATTTAGTGCTGGCTATAACAGTGCTGTGTCACAGGTCAACAGTAGTTTATTTAGTGCTGGCTTTAACAGTGCTGTGTCACAGGTCAACAGTAGTTTATTTAGTGCTGGCTATAACAGTGCTGTGTCACCAGTCCCCAGTAGTCTGTTTAGTGCTGGCTATAACAGTGCTGTGTCACCAGTCCCCAGTAGTGCTGGCTATTTGTGTCAGTGCTGGCTATAACAGTGCTCACCAGTCCCCAGTTTATTTAGTGCTGGCTAACAGTGCTGTGTCACCAGTCAGTAGTTTATTTAGTGCTGTGTGCTGTGTCACCAGTCCCCAGTAGTTTATTTAGTGCTGGCTATAACAGTGCTGTGTCACCAGTCTGGCTATAACAGTGCTGTGTCAGTCAACAGTTTTATTTAGTGCTGGCTATAACAGTGCTGTGTCACCAGTCCCCAGTAGTGTGCTGGCTATAACAGTGCTGTGTCACCAGTCCCCAGTAGTTTATTTAGTGCTGGCTATAACAGTGCTGTGTCACCAGTCCCCAGTAGTTTATTTAGTGCTGGCTATAACAGTGCTGTGTCACCAGTCCCCAGTAGTTTATTTAGTGCTGGCTATAACAGTGCTGTGTCACCAGTCCCCAGTAGTTTATTTAGTGCTGGCTATAACAGTGCTGTGTCACCAGTCCCCAGTAGTTTATTTAGTGCTGGCTATAACAGTGCTGTGTCACCAGTCCCCAGTAGTTTATTTAGTGCTGGCTATAACAGTGCTGTGTCACAGGTCAACAGTAGTTTATTTAGTGCTGGCTATAACAGTGCTGTGTCACCAGTCCCCAGTAGTTTTTAGTGCTGGCTATAACAGTGCTGTGTCACAGTCAACAGTAGTTTATTTAGTGCTGGCTATAACAGTGCTGTGTCACCAGTCAACAGTAGTTTATTTAGTGGCTATAACACAGGTCAACAGTAGTTTATTTAGTGCTGGCTATAACAGTGCTGTGTAGTTTATTTAGTGCTGGCTATAACAGTGCTGTGTCACAGGTCAACAGTAGTTTATTTAGTGCTGGCTATAACAGTGCTGTGTCACCAGTCCCCAGTAGTTTATTTAGTGCTGGCTATAACAGTGCTGTGTCACCAGTCCCCAGTAGTTTATTTAGTGCTGGCTATAACAGTGCTGTGTCACCAGTCCCCAGTAGTTTATTTAGTGCTGGCTATAACAGTGCTGTGTCACCAGTCCCAGTAGTTTATTTAGTGCTGGCTATAACAGTGCTGTAGTCACAGTTTATTTAGTCTTCAGTAGTTTATTTAGTGCTGGCTATAACAGTGCTGTGTCACCAGTCCCCAGTAGTTTATTTAGTGCTGGCTATAACAGTGCTGTGTCACAGTCAACAGTAGTTTATTTAGTGCTGGCTATAACAGTGCTGTGTCACCAGTCAACAGTAGTTTATTTAGTGCTGGCTATAACAGTGCTGTGTCACAGGTCCCCAGTAGTTTATTTAGTGCTGGCTATAACAGTGCTGTGTCACCAGTCCCCAGTAGTTTATTTAGTGCTGGCTATAACAGTGCTGTGTCACAGTCAAACAGTACCAGTTTTTATTTAGTGCTGGCTATAACAGTGCTGCTGTAGTTTATTTAGTGCTGGCTTTAACAGTGGTCAACAGTAGTTTATTTAGTGCTGGCTATAACAGTGCTGTGTCACCAGTCCCCAGTAGTTTATTTAGTGCTGGCTATAACAGTGCTGTGTCACCAGTCCCCAGTAGTTTATTTAGTGCTGGCTATAACAGTGCTGTGTCACCAGTCCCCAGTAGTTTATTTAGTGCTGGCTATAACAGTGCTGTGTCACCAGTCAACAGTAGTTTATTTAGTGCTGGCTATAACAGTGCTGTGTCAGTGCCTGGCTAGTCACCAGTCCCCAGTAGTTTATTTAGTGCTGGCTAGTACAGTTTATTTAGTGCTGGCTATAACAGTGCTGTGTCACCAGTCAACAGTAGTTTATTTAGTGCTGGCTATAACAGTGCTGTGTCACAGGTCAACAGTAGTTTATTTAGTGCTGGCTATAACAGTGCTGTGTCACCAGTCCCCAGTAGTTTTATTTAGTGCTGGCTATAACAGTGCTGTGTCACCAGTCCCAGTCAACAGTAGTTTATTTAGTGCTGGCTATAACAGTGCTGTGTCACAGGTCAACAGTAGTTTATTTAGTGCTGGCTATAACAGTGCTGTGCTGGCTATAACAGTCACAGTCAACAGTAGTTTATTTAGTGCTGGCTATAACAGTGCTGTGTCACCAGTCCCCAGTAGTTTATTTAGTGCTGGCTATAACAGTGCTGTGTCACAGTCAACAGTAGTTTATTTAGTGCTGGCTATAACAGTGCTGTGTCACCAGTCCCCAGTAGTTTATTTAGTGCTGGCTATAACAGTGCTGTGTCACCAGTCCCCATTTAGTGCTGGCTATAGTTTATTTTAGTGCTGGCTATAACAGTGCTGTGTCACCAGTCAACAGTAGTTTATTTAGTGCTGGCTATAACAGTGCTGTGTCACCAGTCCCCAGTAGTTTATTTAGTGCTGGCTATAACCAGTCCCCAGCTGTTTATTTAGTGCTGGCTATAACAGTGCACAGGTCAACAGTAGTTTATTTAGTGCTGGCTATAACAGTGCTGTGTCACCAGTCCCCAGTAGTTTATTTAGTGCTGGCTATAACAGTGCTGTGTCACAGGTCAACAGTAGTTTATTTAGTGCTGGCTATAACAGTGCTGTGTCACCAGTCCCCAGTAGTTTATTTAGTGCTGGCTATAACAGTGCTGTGTCACAGGTCAACAGTAGTTTATTTAGTGCTGGCTATAACAGTGCTGTGTCACCAGTCCCCAGTAGTTTATTTAGTGCTGGCTATAACAGTGCTGTGTCACAGGTCAACAGTAGTTTATTTAGTGCTGGCTATAACAGTGCTGTGTCACCAGTCCCCAGTAGTTTATTTAGTGCTGGCTATAACAGTGCTGTGTCACCAGTCCCCAGTAGTCTGTTTAGTGCTGGCTATAACAGTGCTGTGTCACCAGTCCCCAGTAGTTTATTTAGTGCTGGCTATAACAGTGCTGTGTCACCAGTCCCCAGTAGTTTATTTAGTGCTGGCTATAACAGTGCTGTGTCACCAGTCTTCAGTAGTCTGTTAAGTGCTGGCTATAACAGTGCTGTGTCACCAGTCACAGTCCCCAGTCACAGGTCAACAGTAGTTTATTTAGTGCTGGCTATAACAGTGCTGTGTCACAGGTCAACAGTAGTTTATTTAGTGCTGGCTATAACAGTGCTGTGTCACAGGTCAACAGTAGTTTATTTAGTGCTGGCTATAACAGTGTCTAGTTTATTTAGTCACAGTGCTGTGTCAGGTCAACAGTTTAGTTTATTTAGTGCTGGCTATAACAGTGCTGTGTCACAGTCAACAGTAGTTTATTTAGTGCTGGCTATAACAGTGCTGTGTCACCAGTCCCCAGTAGTTTATTTAGTGCTGGCTATAACAGTGCTGTGTCACCAGTCCCCAGTAGTTTATTTAGTGCTGGCTATAACAGTGCTGTGTCACCAGTCCCCAGTAGTTTATTTAGTGCTGGCTATAACAGTGCTGTGTCACCAGTCCCCAGTAGTTTATTTAGTGCTGGCTATAACAGTGTGTCACAGGTCAACAGTAGTCACAGTGCTGTCAACAGTAGTTTATTTAGTGCTGGCTATAACAGTGCTGTGTCACCAGTCCCAGTAGTTTATTTAGTGCTGGCTCCCCATAACTGGTGCTGTGTCACAGGTCAACAGTAGTTTATTTAGTGCTGGCTATAACAGTGCTGTGTCACCAGTCCCCAGTAGTTTATTTAGTGCTGGCTATAAGGTCAGTGCTGTGTCACCAGTCAACAGTAGTTTATTTAGTGCTGGCTATAACAGTGCTGTGTCACCAGTCCCCAGTAGTTTATTTAGTGCTGGCTATAACATTGCTGTTAACAGCTATAACAGTGCTTATTTAGTGTCACAGTCTGTGTCACAGGTCAGTAGTTTATTTAGTGCTGGCTATAACAGTGCTGTGTCACAGTCAACAGTAGTTTATTTAGTGCTGGCTATAACAGTGCTGTGTCACTGTGTCACAGTCCCCAGTAGTTTATTTAGTGCTGGCTATAACAGTGCTGTGTCACCAGGTCCCCAGTAGTTTATTTAGTGCTGGCTATAACAGTGCTGTGTCACCAGTCCCCAGTAGTTTATTTAGTGCTGGCTATAACAGTGCTGTGTCACCTGGCTATAACAGTGCTGTGTCACCAGTCTTCAGTAGTCAAGTGCCAGTCCACCAGTCCAGTAGTTTATTTAGTGCTGGCTATAACAGTGCTGTGTCACAGGTCAACAGTAGTTTATTTAGTGCTGGCTATAACAGTGCTGTGTCACCAGTCCCCAGTAGTTTATTTAGTGCTGGCTATAACAGTGCTGTGTCACCAGTCTCCAGTAGTTTATTTAGTGCTGGCTATAACAGTGCTGTGTCACAGGTCAACAGTAGTTTATTTAGTGCTGGCTATAACAGTGCTGTGTCACCAGTCCCCAGTAGTTTATTTAGTGCTGGCTATAACAGTGCTGTGTCACAGGTCAACAGTAGTTTATTTAGTGCTGGCTATAACAGTGCTGTGTCACAGGTCAACAGTAGTTTATTTAGTGCTGGCTATAACAGTGCTGTGTCACAGGTCAACAGTAGTTTATTTAGTGCTGGCTATAACAGTGCTGTGTCACCAGTCCCCAGTAGTTTATTTAGTGCTGGCTATAACAGTGCTGTGTCACCAGTCCCCAGTAGTTTATTTAGTGCTGGCTATAACAGTGCTGTGTCACCAGTCCCCAGTAGTTTATTTAGTGCTGGCTATAACAGTGCTGTGTCACCAGTCTGGCTATAACAGTGCTGTGTCACAGGTCAGTAGTTTATTTAGTGCTGGCTATAACAGTGCTGTGTCACCAGTCCCCAGTAGTTTATTTAGTGCTGGCTATAACAGTGCTGTGTCACAGGTCAACAGTAGTTTATTTAGTGCTGGCTATAACAGTGCTGTGTCACCAGTCCCCAGTAGTTTATTTAGTGCTGGCTATAACAGTGCTGTGTCACAGGTCAACAGTAGTTTATTTAGTGCTGGCTATAAGTCAGTGCTGTGTCAGTCCCCAGTAGTTTATTTAGTGCTGGCTAGTGCTGTGTCACCAGTCCAGTAGTTTATTTAGTGCTGGCTATAACAGTGCTGTGTCACCAGTCCCAGTAGTTTATTTAGTGCTGGCTATAACAGTGCTGTGTCACTGTGTCACAGTCAACAGTAGTTTATTTAGTGCTGCCTATAACAGGTCAACAGTAGTTTATTTAGTGCTGGCTATAACAGTGCTGTGTCACCAGTCCCCAGTAGTTTATTTAGTGCTGGCTATAACAGTGCTGTGTCACCAGTCCCCAGTAGTTTATTTAGTGCTGGCTATAACAGTGCTGTGTCAACAGTCTGTGTCCAGTAGTTTATTTAGTGCTGGCTATAACAGTGCTGTGTCACCAGTCCCCAGTAGTTTATTTAGTGCTGGCTATAACAGTGCTGTGTCACCAGTCTCCAGTAGTTTATTTAGTGCTGGCTATAACAGTGTTGAGTCACAGGTCAACAGTAGTTTATTTAGTGCTGGCTATAACAGTGCTGTGTCACCAGTCCCCAGTAGTTTATTTAGTGCTGGCTATAACAGTGCTGTGTCACAGGTCAACAGTAGTTTATTTAGTGCTGGCTATAACAGTGCTGTGTCACAGGTCAACAGTAGTTTATTTAGTGCTGGCTATAACAGTGCTGTGTCACCAGTCCCCAGTAGTTTATTTAGTGCTGGCTATAACAGTGCTGTGTCACAGGTCAACAGTAGTTTATTTAGTGCTGGCTATAACAGTGCTGTGTCACAGTGCTGTCCCCAGTAGTTTATTTAGTGCTGGCTATAACAGTGCTGTGTCACCAGTCCCAAGTAGTTTATTTAGTGCTGGCTATAACAGTGCTGTGTCACCAGTCAGTAGTTTATTTAGTGCAGTAGTTTATTTATTTAGTGCTGGCTATAACAGTGCTGTGTCACCAGTCCCCAGTAGTTTATTTAGTGCTGGCTATAACAGTGCTGTGTCACCAGTCCCAGTAGTTTATTTAGTGCTGGCTATAACAGTGCTGTGTCACTGGCTAGTCACCAACAGTAGTTTATTTAGTGCTGGCTATAACAGTGCTGTGTCACCAGTCAACAGTAGTTTATTTAGTGCTGGCTATAAGTCAGTGCTGTTTAGTCACAGTCAACAGTAGTTTATTTAGTGCTGGCTATAACAGTGCTGTGTCACCAGTCCCCAGTAGTTTATTTAGTGCTGGCTATAACAGTGCTGTGTCACCAGTCCCCAGTAGTTTATTTAGTGCTGGCTATAACAGTGCTGTGTCACCAGTCAAGTGCTGGCTATAACAGTAGTTTAGTTTATTTAGTGCTGGCTATAACAGTGCTGTGTCACCAGTCCCCAGTAGTTTATTTAGTGCTGGCTATAACAGTGCTGTGTCACCAGTCCCCAGTAGTTTATTTAGTGCTGGCTATAACAGTGTTGAGTCACCAGTCTTCAGTAGTTTATTTAGTGCTGGCTATAACAGTGTCACAGGTCAACAGTAGTTTATTTAGTGCTGGCTATAACAGTGCTGTGTCATAACAGTGCTGTGAGTCCCCAGTAGTTTATTTAGTGCTGGCTATAACAGTGCTGTGTCACAGGTCAACAGTAGTTTATTTAGTGCTGGCTATAACAGTGCTGTGTCACAGGTCAACAGTAGTTTATTTAGTGCTGGCTATAACAGTGCTGTGTCACCAGTCCCCAGTAGTTTATTTAGTGCTGGCTATAACAGTGCTGTGTCACCAGTCCCCAGTAGTTTATTTAGTGCTGGCTATAACAGTGCTGTGTCACCAGTCCCCAGTAGTTTATTTAGTGCTGGCTATAACAGTGCTGTGTCACCAGTCCCCAGTAGTGCTGTGTCACCAGTCTAGTAGTTTATTTAGTGCTGGCTATAGTGCTGTGTCACCAGTCTAGTAACAGTGCTGTGTCACCAGTCACAGGTCAGTAGTTTATTTAGTGCTGGCTATAACAGTGCTGTGTCACCAGTCCCCAGTAATTTATTTAGTGCTTGCTATAACAGTGCTGTGTCACAGGTCAACAGTAATTTATTTAGTGCTGGCTATAACAGTGCTGTGTCACAGGTCAACAGTAGTTTATTTAGTGCTGGCTATAACAGTGCTGTGTCACAGGTCAACAGTAGTTTATTTAGTGCTGGCTATAACAGTGCTGTGTCACAGGTCAACAGTAGTTTATTTAGTGCTGGCTATAACAGTGCTGTGTCACCAGTCCCCAGTAGTTTATTTAGTGCTGGCTATAACAGTGCTGTGTCACAGGTCAACAGTAGTTTATTTAGTGCTGGCTATAACAGTGCTGTGTCACCAGTCCCCAGTAGTTTATTTAGTGCTGGCTATAACAGTGCTGTGTCACCAGTCCCCAGTAGTTTATTTAGTGCTGGCTATAACAGTGCTGTGTCACCAGTCCCCAGTAGTTTATTTAGTGCTGGCTATAACAGTGCTGTGTCACAGGTCAACAGTAGTTTATTTAGTGCTGGCTATAACAGTGCTGTGTCACCAGTCCCCAGTAGTTTATTTAGTGCTGGCTATAACAGTGCTGTGTCACCAGTCCCCAGTAGTTTATTTAGTGCTGGCTATAACAGTGCTGTGTCACCAGTCCCCAGTAGTTTATTTAGTGCTGGCTATAACAGTGCTGTGTCACCAGTCCCCAGTAGTTTATTTAGTGCTGGCTATAACAGTGCTGTGTCACCAGTCAACAGTAGTTTATTTAGTGCTGGCTATAACAGTGCTGTGTCACCAGTCCCCAGTAGTTTATTTAGTGCTGGCTATAACAGTGCTGTGTCACCAGTCCCCAGTAGTTTATTTAGTGCTGGCTATAACAGTGCTGTGTCACTGGCAGTGCTGTGTCACCAGTAGTTTATTTAGTGCTTGCTATAACAGTGTTGAGTCACAGGTCAACAGTAGTTTATTTAGTGCTGGCTATAACAGTGCTGTGTCACAGGTCAACAGTAGTTTATTTAGTGCTGGCTATAACAGTGCTGTGTCACAGGTCAACAGTAGTTTATTTAGTGCTGGCTATAACAGTGCTGTGTCACAGGTCAACAGTAGTTTATTTAGTGCTGGCTATAACAGTGCTGTGTCACAGGTCAACAGTAGTTTATTTAGTGCTGGCTATAACAGTGCTGTGTCACCAGTCCCCAGTAGTTTATTTAGTGCTGGCTATAACAGTGCTGTGTCACCAGTCCCCAGTAGTTTATTTAGTGCTGGCTATAACAGTGCTGTGTCACCAGTCCCCAGTAGTCTGTTTAGTGCTGGCTATAACAGTGCTGTGTCACAGGTCCCCAGTAGTTTATTTAGTGCTGGCTATAACAGTGCTGTGTCACAGGTCAACAGTAGTTTATTTAGTGCTGGCTATAACAGTGCTGTGTCACCAGTCCTCAGTAGTTTATTTAGTGCTGGCTATAACAGTGCTGTGTCACAGGTCAACAGTAGTTTATTTAGTGCTGGCTATAACAGTGCTGTGTCACCAGTCCCCAGTAGTTTATTTAGTGCTGGCTATAACAGTGCTGTGTGTCACAGGTCAACCAGTCCCCAGTAGTTTATTTAGTGCTGGCTATAACAGTGCTGTGTCACCAGTCCCCAGTAGTTTATTTAGTGCTGGCTATAACAGTGCTGTGTCACAGTGCTGTGTCACAGGTCAGTAGTTTATTTAGTGCTGGCTATAACAGTGCTGTGTCACCAGTCCCAGTAGTTTATTTAGTGCTGGCTATAACAGTGCTGTGTCACCAGTCTGTGTCACAGGTCAACAGTAGTTTATTTAGTGCTGGCTATAACAGTGCTGTGTCACAGGTCAACAGTAGTTTATTTAGTGCTGGCTATAACAGTGCTGTGTCACCAGTCCCCAGTAGTTTATTTAGTGCTGGCTATAACAGTGCTGTGTCACAGGTCAACAGTAGTTTATTTAGTGCTGGCTATAACAGTGCTGTGTCACCAGTCCCCAGTAGTTTATTTAGTGCTGGCTATAACAGTGCTGTGTTAGTGCTGGCTTACAGGTCTGGCTACAGTAGTTTATTTAGTGCTGGCTATAACAGTGCTGTGTCACCAGTCCCCAGTAGTTTATTTAGTGCTGGCTATAACAGTGCTGTGTCACTGGCTAGTCTGTGTCACAGGTCCAGTAGTTTATTTAGTGCTGGCTATAAGTGCAGTGCTGTTTAGTCACAGTGTCAAGGTCAGTAGTTTATTTAGTGCTGGCTATAACAGTGCTGTGTCACCAGTCCCCAGTAGTTTATTTAGTGCTGGCTATAACAGTGCTGTGTCACAGGTCAACAGTAGTTTATTTAGTGCTGGCTATAACAGTGCTGTGTCACAGGTCAACAGTAGTTTATTTAGTGCTGGTTTATTTAGTGCTATAACAGTGCTGTGTCACCAGTCCCCAGTAGTCTTTTATTTAGTGTAGTTTATTTAGTGCTGGCTATAACAGTGCTGTGTCACAGTCAACAGTAGTTTATTTAGTGCTGGTCACCAGTCCTCAGTAGTTTATTTAGTGCTGGCTATAACAGTGCTGTGTCACCAGTCCCCAGTAGTTTATTTAGTGCTGGCTATAACAGTGCTGTGTCACCAGTCCCCAGTAGTTTATTTAGTGCTGGCTATAACAGTGCTGTGTCACCAGTCCCCAGTAGTTTATTTAGTGCTGGCTATAACAGTGCTGTGTCACCAGTCAACAGTAGTTTATTTAGTGCTGGCTATAACAGTGCTGTGTCACCAGTCCCCAGTAGTTTATTTAGTGCTGGCTATAACAGTAACAGTAGTTTATTTAGTGCTGGCTATAACAGTCACAGTCAACAGTAGTTTATTTAGTGCTGGCTATAACAGTGCTGTGTCACAGGTCAACAGTAGTTTATTTAGTGCTGGCTATAACAGTGCTGTGTCACCAGTCCCCAGTAGTTTATTTAGTGCTGGCTATAACAGTGCTGTGTCACCAGTCCCCAGTAGTTTATTTAGTGCTGGCTATAACAGTGCTGTGTCACCAGTCCCCAGTAGTTTATTTAGTGCTGGCTATAACAGTGCTGTGTCACTGGCTAGTGCTCACCAGTCAGTAGTTTATTTAGTGCTGGCTATAACAGTGCTGTGTCACCAGTCACCAGTCTGGCTCAGTAGTCTGTTAAGTGCTGGCTATAACAGTGCTGTGTCACCAGTCTCCAGTAGTTTATTTAGTGCTGGCTATAACAGTGCTGTGTCACCAGTCTTCAGTAGTTTATTTAGTGCTGGCTATAACAGTGTTGAGTCACCAGTCCCCAGTAGTTTATTTAGTGCTTGCTATAACAGTGTTGAGTCACAGGTCAACAGTAGTTTATTTAGTGCTGGCTATAACAGTGCTGTGTCACAGGTCAACAGTAGTTTATTTAGTGCTGGCTATAACAGTGTGTCACAGGTCAACAGTAGTTTATTTAGTGCTGGCTATAACAGTGCTGTGTCACCAGTCCCCAGTAGTTTATTTAGTGCTGGCTATAACAGTGCTGTGTCACAGGTCAACAGTAGTTTATTTAGTGCTGGCTATAACAGTGCTGTGTCACCAGTCCCCAGTAGTTTATTTAGTGCTGGCTATAACAGTGCTGTGTCACCAGTCTCCAGTAGTTTATTTAGTGCTGGCTATAACAGTGCTGTGTCACCAGTCTCCAGTAGTTTATTTAGTGCTGGCTATAACAGTGCTGTGTCAGTCTGTGCTCAGTAGTTTATTTAGTGCTGGCTATAACAGTCTGTGTCAGTCAGTTTTATTTAGTGCTGGCTATAACAGTGCTGTGTCACCAGTCCCCAGTAGTTTATTTAGTGCTGGCTATAACAGTGCTGGCTTTAGTCACAGGTCAACAGTAGTTTATTTAGTGCTGGCTTTAACAGTGCTGTGTCAGTCAACAGTTTTATTTAGTGCTGGCTATAACAGTGCTGTGTCACAGGTCAACAGTAGTTTATTTAGTGCTGGCTATAACAGTAGTGCTGTAGTTTATTTAGTGCTGGCTATACAGGTCAACAGTCAGTGCTGGCTAGTTTATTTAGTGCTGGCTATAACAGTTTATTTAGTGCTGGTCTTCAGTAGTTTATTTAGTGCTATAATTTAGTGCTGGCTTTAACAGTGCTGTCACCAGTCACCAGTCCCCAGTAGTTTATTTAGTGCTGGCTATAACAGTGCTGTGTCACCAGTCAACAGTAGTTTATTTAGTGCTGGTCTCAACAGTAACAGTGCTGTGTCACAGGTCAACAGTAGTTTATTTAGTGCTGGCTATAACAGTGCTGTGTCACCAGTCCCCAGTAGTTTATTTAGTGCTGGCTATAACAGTGCTGTGTCACCAGTCCCCAGTAGTTTATTTAGTGCTGGCTATAACAGTGCTGTGTCACCAGTCCCTGGCTAGTGCTGTGTCACAGGTCAACAGTAGTTTATTTAGTGCTGGCTATAACAGTGCTGTGTCACCAGTCCCCAGTAGTTTATTTAGTGCTGGCTATAACAGTGCTGTGTCACAGGTCAACAGTAGTTTATTTAGTGCTGGCTATAACAGTGCTGTGTCACCAGTCCCCAGTAGTTTATTTAGTGCTGGCTATAACAGTGCTGTGTCACCAGTCCCCAGTAGTTTATTTAGTGCTGGCTATAACAGTGCTGTGTCACCAGTCCCCAGTAGTTTATTTAGTGCTGGCTATAACAGTGCTGTGTCACCAGTCTTCAGTAGTCTGTTAAGTGCTGGCTATAACAGTGCTGTGTCACCAGTCTCCAGTAGTTTATTTAGTGCTGGCTATAACAGTGCTGTGTCACCAGTCTTCAGTAGTTTATTTAGTGCTGGCTATAACAGTGTTGAGTCACCAGTCCCCAGTAGTTTATTTAGTGCTTGCTATAACAGTGTTGAGTCACAGGTCAACAGTAGTTTATTTAGTGCTGGCTATAACAGTGCTGTGTCACAGGTCAACAGTAGTTTATTTAGTGCTGGCTATAACAGTGCTGTGTCACAGGTCAACAGTAGTTTATTTAGTGCTGGCTATAACAGTGCTGTGTCACAGGTCAACAGTAGTTTATTTAGTGCTGGCTATAACAGTGCTGTGTCACAGGTCAACAGTAGTTTATTTAGTGCTGGCTATAACAGTGCTGTGTCACAGGTCAACAGTAGTTTATTTAGTGCTGGCTATAACAGTGCTGTGTCACCAGTCCCCAGTAGTTTATTTAGTGCTGGCTATAACAGTGCTGTGTCACAGGTCAACAGTAGTTTATTTAGTGCTGGCTATAACAGTGCTGTGTCACCAGTCCCCAGTAGTTTATTTAGTGCTGGCTATAACAGTGCTGTGTCACAGGTCAACAGTAGTTTATTTAGTGCTGCCTATAACAGTGCTGTGTCACCAGTCCCCAGTAGTCTGTTTAGTGCTGGCTATAACAGTGCTGTGTCACCAGTCCCCAGTAGTCTGTTTAGTGCTGGCTATAACAGTGCTCTGTCACCAGTCCCCAGTAGTCTGTTTAGTGCTGGCTATAACAGTGCTGTGTCACCAGTCCCCAGTAGTCTGTTTAGTGCTGGCTATAACAGTGCTGTGTCCCCAGTCTCCAGGATTTGATTTAGTGCTGGCTATAACGGTGCTGTGTTCTGTGGGCTGCCAGTCCGGGCTGGCAGCTATTATCACTGACTCACATGGAGCCCTACACACATACACCCCCCCCCCCCCCCCCCCAGCGTGCCTGGTAACCATGGCAGCAGCCTCGTGCAGCACTGCAGCCGTTACCATGCCAACGGCAGCCTTCTGCGAGGATCAGACGCGGTGGGTGACACCTGAAGCACACGCACACACACTTACACACATACACACACAGAGATCATCGCTTCAGCCTTCAGCAGGTGTGTAGAGTGCTCCACAAACCCCCTCCTCCTGTTCTGAACTGCACCTTCCCCGTCTGGCTAATGAGAGACCCAGCCTGGCTCTGGGCTGACACACTGTGTTGTAGACAGACATAGACACACTGCTTCACAGATACACACACCAGCATGCACCCACACCACTGCTGTCCACTTATTAGTAACCAGCCCTTCAATGTCAATGTGAGCTCTCAAGGACTGTGGCACTGAGAGAGACTGGGGCCATGCAGAGCAGAGAGGAGGAGAGGAGTAGAGGACATGAATGCATTCCCGACAGACCACAGGAACTACAGGTTCATCTACCGACACAATACCTCAGACTGGGTGGTTTGGGGGTTGTCAGGATAGAGAATAGCCTACCTGTTGTTTCACCACATTAGATGGAAAATAAAGGAGGAAAGGATTAATACTTGGCTCTAAAGGAGAAAGATAGTGAGAGAGAGAGAGAGAGAGAGAGAGAGAGAGAGAGAGAGAGAAGGGGGAGAGCGATATAGAGAGAAGGGGTAGAGAGAGGCGGGGGGAGAGACAGAGATGGGGGGTGAGAGAGTGGGGGTGAAAGAGAACGGGGGAGAGACGGGGTGAGAAAGAGACGTGGGTACTTGAGGGAAGGGGAATGGAAGGAAGAGGCTAGGTCTGGGTCTGTAATACAGTAACTGGGTCTGGCCTATGGCAGCCACACACTCCATCAGCTAGCCACATGCTCAGACTCAGAAATATACACTAACACACACGCACATTTACATTTACATTTAAGTCATTTAGCAGACGCACCACTTAGAGCATAAACACACACGTCACAAATGGCATAACCCACTCAGAGCACACACACGCTGGTTAGATGCACACGTGGTATGAACACACACATGAGCTCACTGACCCACAACATTCACCATCAGTCCACACATACTGTATTCTTCACTTGATTTATCCATCTGCCACACACACACACACGCACACAAACACACGCACGCACGTACGCACGCACGCACGCACACACACACACACACACACACACACACACACACACACACACACACACACACACACACACACACACACACACACAGAGCTAGAGGAGAGTCTAGTGGTTCAGAGATCTGTCTGCCTGGACGGCTCTACATTGAATGGAGTCAAAGCTATGGGGAGCTGCGTGTGTGTGTGTGTGTGTGTGTGTGTGTGTGTGTGTGTGTGTGTGTGTGTGTGTGTGTGTGTGTGTGTGTGTGTGTGTGTGTGTGTGTGTGTGTGTGTGTGTGTGTGTAAACAGCCATGCTGTTTACTGTAGCTAGGTTTGTGTGTGCACTTCTTATTCCAGAAAGTGGCCTGTTTTTTTAATATATGTCATATATAGGCTGTGAAATGATCTGTGGATATCAGTTGATGATGTGTGTTGGATGTCTTTTGTCAAATGTGTTGGTGTGTGTGTGTGGTGTGTATGCCTGAGGGCATGTTTGTACAACCCAGTGTGTGTGCACAGCAGGGTTCTTGCAGTGTGAGGAACAGGTGAGAGACAACCAGAGGGAGCTGACAAATCTACTGCATCGACTGTATTCAGAGGCACTCCTCTGAGATCCAGGAAACACACATCACACATATTCAACTTCCACAGTTAGAAATGAAAAGAAATACGTTGCAGATAACTCAGTGCTCTATGCTGACCTTTTTTTACAAGGAGCAAGTGTGCGCCTAATTTGAAAAATGTATGCGCACACAAAGAAATGTAGGAGCACAACGCACCATTTTTGAGGTAATAACGCTGGAGTGCTTAATTTTTCTAGGTGCACTGGTGCTCCTAAATTAAAATTCCAGGTCGCATAGCAAATATTTAGGCACATATGCTAGTAAAATGGTCACACTGTACAGCCCTGTAATCGGGACCATATCTGGAAACAACAGTGTTTATGAGACTGAGTTCTTTGTGTTTATCAGGGAGCATTGAAAGCCATATCCCTGTTTTCTGCCCTCACTCACCCCTATGTTTACTGCAGGGCAGGCATTGACCGACTGACTGTGGCATAGCCCTGCATAGTCCTAGATTTCCCCCCTCCATGGCTGACCGCCTGTGTGAAGCGTTAGCCTTAGCATAGCGGTAGCCTCCTAGCCTTTCCCCCCTCCTTGGCCAATAACCCAGCCTCTCTGGCTGACTGCCTGTACCGTAGCATTAAGGCTTGGGAGACTTCATGCAGCCTAGCGAATCGGAGCGCACCGCAGTGTTGCAATTACATTTTTCCATCTTCTTCTTTCTGTGGTTTTCCAGTAGACTAAACGCTATGTTGCATATTGGTGCCTTTTGCAGGTTGGATTGGTCACTTATACACCTAGACACTATCCCCCAATACCCACCACCCCATCCGACTACTTTGTCCCTAAACGATCCTACACCAGACTAGACGCTGGGAGGAAGGAACCCCTATGCATATTGGCACCAATATGCAACATAGCGTTTCTTTCAAAACTTCCTGTATAAGTGACCACTCCAACCTGCAAAAGGCATCAATATGCAACATAGCGCTTCTTTCAAAACTTCCTGTATAAGTGACCACTCCAACCTGCAAAAGGCACCAATATGCAACATAGCGCTTCTTTCAAAACTTCCTGTATAAGTGACCACTCCAACCTGCAAAAGGCACCAATATGCAACATAGCGTTTCTTTCAAAACTTCCTGTAGATCTTCTGCACTAAAATCTCTCACACCCAAATATTTCTCTGCTGCTGCAACTGCCACATCTGTCTTCTGTGGTTTCCACTCCATCAGTGCAGTGCAGCTGATCACCATGTCTATAAACTCAATAAATCTTGATATTTATTTTATTTTTATTTCACCTTTATTTAACCAGGTGGGCTAGTTGAGAAAAAGTTCTCATTTGCAACTGCGACCTGGCCAAGATAAAGCGTAGCAATTCGACACATACAACAACACAGAGTTACACATGGAATAAACAAAACATACAGTCAATAATACAGTAGAACAAAAGAAAACAAAAAGTCTATATACAGTGAGTGCATATGAGGTAACTTAAGGAAATAAATAGGCCATGGTGGCGAAGTAATTACACATAACAATTGGAATGGGAGATCGGCAGAAGATGAATGTGCAGGTAGAGATACTGGGGTGCATAGGAGCAAAATAAATAAATAAGTACCAGTATGGGGATGAGGTAGGTAGATAGATGGGCTGTTTGCAGATAGGCTAAGTACAGGTGCAGTGATCTGTCAAATGCTCTGACAGCTGGTGCTTAAAGCTAGTGAGGGAGATGTGAGTCTCCAGCTTCAGAGATTTTTGCAATTCGTTCCAGTCATGGGCAGCAGAGAACTGGAAGGAAAGACGACCAAAGGAGGAATTGGCTTTGGGGGTGACCAGTGAGATATACCTGCTGGAGCGCGTGCTACGAGTGGGTGCTGCTATGGTGACCAGTGAGCTGAGATAAGGCGGGGCTTTACCTAGCAGAGACTTGTAGATAACCTGTAGCCAGTGGGTTTGGCGACGAGTATGAAGCGAGGGCCAACCAACGAGAGCGTACAGGTCGCAATGGTGGGTAGTGTATGGGGCTTTGGTGACAAAACGGATTGCACTGTGATAGACTGCATCCAGTTTGTTGAGTAGAGTGTTGGAGGCTATTTTATAGATGACATCACCGAAGTCGAGGATCGGTAGGATGGTCAGTTTTACGAGGGTATGTTTGGCAGCATGAGTGAAGAATGCTTTGTTGCAATATAGGAAGCTGATTCTAGATTTAATTTTGGATTGGAGATGCTTAATGTGAGTCCGGAAGGAGAGTTTACAGTCTAACCAGACACCCAGGTATTTGTAGTTGTCCACGTATTCTAAGTCAGAGCCGTCCAGAGTAGTGATGCTGGACGGGCGAGCAGGTGCGGGCAGCGATCGATTGAAAAGCATGCATTTAGTTTTACTTGCGTTTAAGAGCAGTTGGAGGCCACGGAAGGAGAGTTGTAATGGCATCGAAGCTCGTCTGGAGGTTAGTTAACACAGTGTCCAAGGAGGGGCCAGAAGTATACAGAATGGTGTCGTCTGCGTAGAGGTGGATCAGAGAATCACCAGCAGCAAGAGCAACATCATTGATGTATACAGAAAAGAGAGTCGGCCCGAGAATTGAACCCTGTGGCACACCCATAGAGACTGTCAGAGGTCCAGACAACAGACCCTCCGATTTGACACACTGAACTCTATCAGAGAAGTAGTTGGTAAACCAGGCGAGGCAATCATTTGAGAAACCAAGGCTGTTGAGTCTGCCAATAAGAATGCTCCTCCTCTCTGGCTCTCTCTCTCTTCAGACCTGCTCATTGGGGGTCTCCCAGTTGACTCACTCACCCTTGGGTTATCCTCTACCCTCTTCACTGCCTCAGCATAGGAACCTTTCTGCCCTACTCGAACTGGCAATATCAACCTGTCTCACTCTCACAGGGCACTTCGGATCCCCAGTTGCATGGGCACCCCCACAGTTAACACACAGTTCTTTCTCTATTCCAATTGTACACTTCCTATTACTATACCCTCTTGCACATTTCTCCCATCTTGGAATCACCCTTCCTCACTCTGCTGCGACATGTCCGAATCCTTGGCATCTCAAGCACTGAAGCGGGTACAGAGCATGGGCCCTCAAAAGAATAGCAAATATAACCTAATCAACCTTATCAGTTAGAATCTCTGTGTCAAAGCTCAACAAGAGTTGAAAAGTTCATAAGCACAAGGAATATTATTTTTTATTGTATCCATCTCTACGCTACCCGACTGATCACCCATTTTGGCCGCGGCCTGCTCCGTGGAGTACACCACATGTTGAGCCCCGAGGCACGTGACTAAAAGCACCCGCATCCTCTGTGAGGCAGATACAAAAAAAATCAAAACAATTCCACTTCTCGAAACTTTCACAGATTCCCAGTTTGGCCTTCTCCCAGCTTGACACAATGTATTGGTTGGCCAAAAAACAGGAATCCACTCTTTCCAAAAATTCTCACTCCTACAGCACCTGTCCAAAATCATCTCTTGTAGGATTCTCAGGGCAAACGTTGGACGTCTCTACCACACCTGTCGCCGCAGGTAGGCCCACTACACTGCTCACCACCTCCGACTGACACCATTTCCAGATAATCAAGGTTCTCAAGAGAGCATGAAGACCTATTAAAAGTAATAACTATGTGATTCTAGGCTATTTTGAAACGGTAAAAACAGCTGCTGACCATGTGCTTTTCTTTTCTCTATGAGCAAAAATGATGAAAATCTATTTTGAGCTGAAATGGGACCGAATACATACAAGCAGCAAATCGAACTGGGACACTGTTGTAGGTTACACTGGGAAGTACAGGAGTCTTTCCCAGTGCATAATAATGAATTATAAATCTGATTATTCACATGAGGAGATGTGGGAAGCTAAAAGGCTAGCTTGCTTGCTGTTTTTAGCCAGCTAGCTAGCATACTGCTAGCTGGTTAGCCTACAGCCAACTGGCAGGCACAAAATGAGATCATGTAAAACAAACTTAAACTTCTATTACATGTAGCTATTATTCAAATATGTAGTTGGTTTCCTTTGAAATTAGCTAACAGTGGTGATGATGTTGTCAACGTAGTTATTCTTTGCTTTTACCACAAATGGAAAGAAAGCAACAAGAAAATCTCTACTATCGCCCCCTTGTGAATGTTGCTATCTGCGAGTTTAGGAATGCATGGACAGGTGAGGTATCATGTTACTAAAAGGTACACGATGCTCTGAAAGAATCAGGCTCCACCAAAGTGCACACACACCCGGTAAATAACAGAGCAATGTGAGTGGAGAGCTTTATCCTTGTGTCAGCCGCCTAGTCTTTCCTTGCGGCCTGGTTGACTGCCTGTACCGTAGCCTTAGCCTCTAGTAGAGTTAGCCTCCTAGCGTTGCCCCTCTCCTTGGTCAATAGAGTAGCCTAGTTTCCCTGGCTGATCACCTTTGCCGTAGACTTCGCCTCCTAGCCTTTCCCCTCTCCCTGGCCAATCAGTGTGGCTGGTTGGGGATGCTAATTGAATTGGGCTGTAGGTCTAATTCTAATCTGCAGCAGATGGCCCGGGCATTTCTGAATTCTCCAGCAGTCAGCCAGGACCTGCCCTGGGTAATGAAATCCAGGACAGGCTCAGACACACACACACACACACACACACACACAGAGTCAGATATGCACACACAGGCACGGACGCAGGCAGGCACGCCCACACACTCCTACACACACTCGCTCACAAACACACACACGCACACACACACACTCGCCCTCTCTCAAACACACACACACACACTCACCCCTATGGCGACATTCCTATGGGTGTATGGGCTAAGCACTAGGTGGCGGTGTTGGGCTGTGCGGGCCGGGCGGTGGCGCATGCTGTACTAAAGACGCAATAAAGACACAAATCAAGGGCCATAATTTGGAGAAAGGCTCAAACTGGGGGTTGAGTTATAATTTTCCGAGGTCTTGTGCGGCATTCACGGGAAAATAAACAGTGTGAGCACTAAATCACACAGTGGGGAGGCAGGAGAGAGGTGTGTGTGTGTGAGAACAGGCTTGTAATGTAATAACAGAACAACACAGAGAAGGAACATTGCTCCTCACTGTAACTACTGTCATCAGCTATCAAGTACATCTGGGACTGCTATAGCGGGCCTGCCAAGGACTGTGCAGGCAAACAGAACAAAGGTGTGTAGGTGTGTGTGTGTGCGACTGCTTTTCTTAGGTGCGGGCGGGTGTGTAGTGTTCTGTGTGTGACGTTAATGTGTACCCTAGGAGAACAGAATGTGTGTGTTATGGTGTAGTGTTCTGTGTGTGACGTTAATGTGTACCCTAGGAGAACAGAATGTGTGTGTTATGGTGTAGTGTTCTGTGTGTGACATTAATGTGTACCCTAGGAGAACAGAATGTGTGTGTTATGGTGTAGTGTTCTGTGTGTGACGTTAATGTGTACCCTAGGAGAACATAATGTGTGTGTTATTGTGTAGTGAAGTAAGTAGAAACGTGTAGATGTATCTTCTAAGTGTAGCCTACAATTATATATGATTGTTTTTGGATTATAGTTGTGTTTGTGCGAGTACATAGTGTGTGAGTTGTGTCCACAAGTGTGCGTGTGTGTCCGTAACAGCCCATGTGTATGCAACTGCACGCACAAGGATGTGCAGAAGTGTTAATGTATGTGTTTGCACCTGTGTGTGTGTGTGTGTATTCATGGCAGCCGGTCTGGGGGCAGTGAGAGATGGATGGGTGAGTCTGTGGGTGGTAATTACAGGTGATTTGTGCTTCATCGTGCACAGCGTGTCCTGACTTTCTGTTATTACAGCCAGAGCACAGAGCAGGGCACACACACTTACATGGCCTGTTTCCTCTCTCCAGCACGGGGCCAAAGCATGCGTCAGCCCCTCTATAATCACCGTCAGCCAGCCGCTTTGGCCCAGTGTGTATGTGTGTGCTTATTCATATTATCCATAGTATCATCATCAATCATCTGTCCCCATGGCCAGACATTGTCATCAGTTATTGAGAGGCACAATAATTTGGAATTGATTTAGTCCCCCACATTGGATACGATACGTTGGCTGGCTCAGAATACAAAATGCTCAGTATTTTGGCGGAGGGGTAGATGGGTAAATCCTGTAAAATGATTCTGAAGAGAGATCTAAGCTTCCCCCAGAGAGATTTAAATAACCCCATCACATGTGCCTCCCCCTTTCCACATCCTCCTCTTTTCCTTTCCTCTGGCTAGGGTTGTGAGGAGGAGGTATACAAATACACAATAGCTGGGCCCGTGTGTGTGTGTGTGTGTACGCTTGTGTGTGTGTATACTTGTGTGTGTTGAATGAGGGGGAGGAGGTGAGAGATGACCTGACGGATGGAATCTCTCCTCCTACACCTAATCCTGGTGTTTACAAGGCAACACATTTGGGAGGAAGGAGAGATGAAAACAGAAAGAATTTAACAGAAACACCCAGCCCACAATGTCGTCCTCTGCTATAGAAAACAGGGGTATGACTGGGTGCCTTTCAATAGAGAGAGATTGTCATGTGAGGCGGAGAGAGGAGCCTCTAAGCTCCCACCTCCTCTTTTCTCTCTCTCTCCTTCCGTACCCTGTTAATATGTCTATCTTTCCTCCCATTTCAGCCTAACACCATCTCTGCTGTCTTTTTCATTCCCTCTTTGTCACTCCTCTCTATCTATCGCTGTTCTTCCTCCCCTCTCTCTCTCTTCCTCCCCTCCCTCTCTCTCTCTTCCTCCCCTCCCTCTCCCTCTCTTCCTCCCCTCTCTCTCTCTTCCTCCCCTCCCTCTCCCTCTCTTCCTCCCCTCCCTCTCTTCCTCCCCTCCCTCTCATTTCCATTTCAATTTAAATGGCTTTATTGGCATGGGAATGTGTTTACATTGCCAAAGCAAGTGAAATAGATAAACAAAAGTGAAATAAACAACAACTAAAAATTGCACTTCCAAAAGAATAAAGACATTTCAAACGTCATATGATGTCTATAGAAAGTGTTGTAATGATGTGCAAATAGTTCAAGTACAGAGGGGAAAATAAATATAGTTTGCATTTCCAATGGTGTTTGTTCTTCACTGGTTGCCCTCTTCTTGTAGCAACAGGTCACACATCTTGCTGCTTTGATTGTACCCTCTTCTCCTCTCTCTGTGGTGCGACCTGGCGGTGGCTCACTGGTTTGTGGGAGAAGCTGACGAGAGAGAGACAGAGACAGAAACAGAGACACAGACAGACAGACAGACAGACAGACAGACAGACAGACAGACAGACAGACAGACAGACAGACAGACAGACAGACAGACAGACAGACAGACAGACAGACAGACAGACAGACAGACAGACAGACAGACAGACAGACAGACAGAGGGGCAGAAAGAGCGAGAGCGAGAGAGAGTGTGTGTGAGTGAGTGTGTGAGTGAGTGAGAGAGAGAGAGAGATGCTGCCGCCGCTTTAATTCCTGACACATCTCAACCTCCGCTTCTCATCATCTGCCACATTTAGGCACACACCAGGGCTTCCGTAAGCCGTTAATAGGCGGTTTTTGGCGGATAAAAAAAATAGAACAGCTGATAAATAAAATTAACCTCTGGCCAGTTGTCCAGGAGAAGAAAAATTCCCATTGTGAAATAATGCTTTTTAGCCTATTCATTGATGGAATTACCATTCGATGGACATACATTTGACTGGTCATGCTTACTTGTCTAGAAGTTAATTAGCATAATTGAGTGGAATTACATTTGCATGTGTGTACAGTGTATTCGTTATGTATCTTATTTATCACACCCGTACAGCATACAGATACAGAGACTTTAAGTGGAAAATCGCGCAGACAATCTTGCCACAGCATCTCAAATAGGAAATGCATAGGTATTGGAAGGAAGGCTTCATCAGCGTATCAAACACCAATTTGAAAACAGATACAGAATTGTTTAAAACCTTTTTCCTACTAGCCTACATTACATATAACGAGGCATGTCTTACCTTACCAAAATCAGACCATATCCGTGGAGGCAATTATTTTATATGAACTTTATTTTATTGTCCAGTAGTCAAAGGCACAATCCAAGTGAAATGTTATGATCCCTTATTGATGTCACTTGTAAAATCCTCTTCAATCAGTGTAGATGAAGGCGAGGAGACAGGGTTAAATAAGGACTTTTAAGCTGTGAGACAATTGAGACATGGATTGTGTATGTGTGCCATTCAGATGGGCACCGGCATGCGCACCGGTATGTGTCAAGAACTGCAATGCTGCTGGGTTTTTCACGCTCAACAGTTTCCCGCGTGTATCAGGGGAAATGGTCCACCACCCAAAGGACATCCAGCCAACTTTACCAGACCGTGGGAAGCATTGGAGTCAACATGGGCCAGCATCCCTGTGGAACGCTTTTGACACCTTGTAGAGGGGTGGGGGGGAATAGTCAGTATTTAGTGTTCCCTACTCAACATACAAACACACATTCACACAAACACAGGTACAAAGGCATTAACAGTATCAGGGAATACAAACTAAACCCCATACATACAGTAATTAGAGGGTGTGCTTCAGGCTATTGTTGAAATACCTCCAAAGGAAAACCCTGAGAACAGTGGCAGAGTGTTTCAGTGAGGCTGTAGTCACGATACCGGATCCGGGATGTTAAGAGGCACAACTTAGCGTCTTCCAGTGTGTTTGACGTGTGTCCGCACACTGAGTATCTTGCCTAGACTACTTACACAACATCTTCAGTTTCAAATGTACCGGCTCTTCAACAAAACACAACAGGTATTTCTGTCTAGATGATGTAAATGTGTTGAAGGGAAACTGTCCCTCTGTTAGCATTGGATGACCTTTAATGACCTTTAATGGATACGCCATTCAGAGTGACATTATAGAAACATACACTGTAGGGTATATAGTCTTGAGGTCTTTTCTTATCATAAGTCTCTGCAACTCGTCTTACCTATGATCCTCTCTGTTCACATCTACCTCCTTATTTCTCTCTGTTATTTTTCTCTGTGTCACAGACTAATACAATAATAATGCTAGAATAATTAAGATATCTACACACACACACACACACACACACACACATACAAACTAGTACCTCCCTACAGCGTTGCATTCTATGAAGTTGAAACATTACCGTTCCCTTGTTTATTTCTGTTGTGCTGGTTCTTTGTGCATGTTTTATTTAGACTCATTTCCATATGAGGCTACTGTATAATATGGATGCCATACATAACTGTATCGGATGGAGAAAAACAACTCCACAACTCCCCAATCACTCAATTATCCTCTCCAACACATGGAAGTTACGGTTCAATTAGGGTAAGGGTAAAAATGATCTAGCCCATAAATTAGGTAAAGTCAATTAGGACAACTTTCCAATTAAGGACAAATCTGTGACTTGAGGGCAGGGCTATTTGGAGCTTCTGCTGAGAGGATGGAGCCACACTGTGACTGTGTCCTTGTTTATGTCCCACTAATGTGTGTCCTGCTCTGCCAAAATGGATAGCTGTGAGTAGGTTCTGATACTGAATTTAACCCACAAATTGAGTATTTTGGGGGCCAGCGCAGCAGCAAAAGTGTGAGTGCTTACTTCCATGTTTTTGTGTGTCTGTGTGCACGTGGGAATGTGCAGGTGTGTACTGTGTGTGTTCTGGGAAAAGCCATACTTTCTTTTGAAGGGGTTTCTAGTCCAACAATACGTGATTTTGATCTGGCTTAATGCTCACCAAAGACCCTGTCTGCTTGCTGAGGGAGGTGAGTTCAGCTGGCAGACGACTGATCAATCCTCTTTTTGTTTCACACAAGCCACAACTAGCTATGTTATTCTTAACCACACTTTAATTGCACCCAAAGCAGTAAGTCATTTATCGCATCCCAAAAAGCCAGTCTTACATATTTCCCCCCCCCATGGTACATTTCAGTATTTCAGAATATTTCCATAGGAAATAGAGGGACATATTTACAGTTCAGCTCGAATAACGTCAAGAGGCAAGTCACCTGCTTTTCATTGAGGCCTTGTGACTGGGGTGACCTGCCTCTCTGTGACCCCTGACCTTTAAAGCTAGAATCCTTAGTTGCAACATCCATTTTTGGATGTATAAATTAAATACGTCCACCCACTGATTCCTAAAGATTATAGAATTTATAAATGCCTCATGAGCTTAGTTCAACCGTTGTACCCAATCAGAACCCAAAATATAAGATTGTTTTACTCCAATGTTTGCAAATAATGTAAATGTTAACAAACACTGTATAGCCTCACAACTTAGTCCTTAGTCTGTCTATGAATTTGAGACTGGTTCAGTTTCTCCAGGCTCATCCCTCAGCTTCTTACCAAAACAGAGGCGGGGTGCTTGCTTTGTTATTGTTTCAATGAAGGATTCTAGCTTTAACTCTGTGACCTTTGTCCCATCCCTCACCTGCAGAGGCGGCCTGACTCACCTCAGCCTGTGGCGGCCGACCATCTTTGTAAGGTGCAATGTCTCCTCCCAGTCTCCCTCCAGCGACTGGAAGGAGGATAAAAAATATCTAAATGTTGATGGCTAATGTTAGCAGACGGAACAGATCTCAAGTGCTAATTCTGAGAGGGGCGGAAGGTGGCGTGTGTGTGTGTGCACCTGGGTGTGTGTGTGTGTGTGTGTGTGTGTGTGTGTACGTGCGTGCATGTGTTTGAGGGTGATCTCATTTACACCCAAACAGAAAGGCAGGCGGGTGAGCCGGGCAATGAGTCACTTATTTGATGATGTTTTTGGATGATGTTTTCTCATGGAGCAGCAGCTTGAAACAGCTCTGAAGATAGGAAACCATTGATCCTGGCAGGCACCTAGAGCGAGAGCCCCACTCCGCTCACACATCATAACACAGAGGCAGGCAGGCAGCAGAGAGAACCTGTAGAAATATGCACTGTGATCATGAAGGCAAGGCATGGTGTCTCACTTTTTTACTGTCCCTCCCTTCCTCCCTCTTTTCTCACTCTTTTCATTTTTTTCTCTCCCTCGCCATGACTTCTCAATGAACCGCGTTTGGGTTTGAGGGGCTAGGGGGGGCTTGGAGGGAGGGCAAGAGGACTATTTCAAACACCTCCAGTCCCCTGTGCCTGGTGCTATTCACATACTAAATCTGTGTTGATGTAACCTGTGTCTGGGAATTCATGGGGCTAAAGGCTGCTGGGGAGTAAACGATTATAACAAAACTAACTGTAATCCGTTATATTACCAGCAAAAATATTGTAATCAGATTTCAGATACTTTTGAAAAACAAAATCATTACTTGTAGGATTACTTTTAAATCCCGAAATGATGTTTCTGTTGTTTTCTCAATGACATTAAAATCAGCATTGGAAAAAGGCGCAAATTTAAATTACAGTAGTTCCGCCTGAGCAAGTCTGACCATTAGTCAGATACCAATGACTCCAAATGTGTTTGATGGATCGCAGGAATAGGCTTTTGAAGGCTACAGTCCAAACGGTCTTCCAATGGTGCGACTGCTGTCGGCATCCAAAGATTATCCAACTTGAATACATACTTGTAGGTAAGGATGACATCAGTGGTGTCGTCTACAGTGATACAGATATCACTTATTATTGATACCTACATAGCACATTGATGTGAATCACACTGCTGCTCTCTCATTTAGCTATTTGTGTCTTAAGGATTGTGGTTGTTGAGGACGGCTGTTCACAAATGTGTATCTGTATTTTAACGCAATAATGGTTGAATTGAAGGAGTCTTAGCTGCCTATCAATTAATGTTTTTGCGACCAGTAAACAGCCAGTGGAAAATGTGCTCTTGCAAAAGCTGCAGTACAGATCCCAGCCTATGGAACAAAACTCCCCAGTGATCTTGTGCTCCATACTTTCAAAAACAAGTTTAATTCAAGAAAACCACGAGTAAGGCTTTCATTGCTCAATCTAATTCTTGCTGATGAAAAAAATGTCCATAGGCCTAACGGACACATGCTCAAACTATAGACCTGTAGCAAATGCAGCATATGGGATAGATTTCTCACATGCAAATAGCACTTTTCAGTAGTGCTCAAAGCATGTCATTCAGAAACCAGCATTTATTTTTCAACTCAAAGCAATGAGCCCAATCAGACCTCCATGACAAAAGAGTAGGCTAATAAGTCTTTGTTTTTTGGGTTATGCTGAGGCAAAATAATTTGGCTAATATATGTTCAAGTCCTATTCTTGAAGATCTAGGGGAATTAAATTCATTGGAATGACTGGGAATCTGACAGATTCTGTTTTTGTTTTATGTTAAGGTATATCCTAATCATATTATTTTCTGTAGTAGTAGTCGCCTACAGTACACAACCAATCCATAAAGTGAAATGCAACATCCGTTTATGGTCAGCTGTGTCAACTCTAACATTGATTTATCCTGCAATAGATAGTTTAATTGGTAATATTCATTTTGGTCTTCTTCTCATGCCTCTTGAGCAGGTTGACGATTTCCGCTAGATTTGCCAGCTGAAAAGTCAAAATTGGCTATTTTGTAAAAAAATAAAATGTGCTTTAATTTAAGGTTAGGGTTAGGCATTAGGGTTAACAGGGTGGGTAAAGTTAGGGTTAGGTTTAAAATAATCAGATTGTATAACTTTGTAGATATGCCAGCTAATGACCACTCTGTAGAACTGCCTCCAGAACAAGATTCATGATGAAAAACGCTAAGTTGTGCCTCTAAACATCCCGGATCCGGTATCGTGACTACAGCCTCAAGCTCATTACCATAACGCAATGTTAACTATTCATGAAAATCGCAAATGAAATGAAATTAATCTATTTGCTCTCAAGCTTAGCCTTTTGTTAACAACACTGTCATCTCAGATTTTCAAAATATGCTTCTCAACCATTGCAAAACAAGCATTTGTGTAACAGTATTTATGGCTAACGTAGCATTTAGCGTAGCATTTAGCGTTAGCATTCAGCAGGCAACATTTACACAAAAAACCAGAACGCATTCAAATAAAATCATTTACCTTTGAAGAACTTCAGATGTTTTCAATGAGGAGACTCTCAGATAGCAAATGTTCAGTTTTTCCTGAAATATTATTTGTTTAGGACAAATCGCTCCGTTTTCTGCGTCATGTTTAGCTACGAAAAAAAACCTGTATCCAGGATTGTGTAAATCTATCAGCAAGCTCATTAGCATAACACAACGTTAACTATTCATGAAAATCGCAAATGAAATGAAATTAATCTATTTGCTCTCAAGCTTAGCCTTTTGTTAACAACACTGTCATCTCAGATTTTCAAAATATGCTTCTCAACCATTGCAAAACAAGCATTTGTGTAACAGTATTGATGGCTAACGTACCATTTAGCATTAGCATTCAGCATGCAACATTTTCCACAAAAACCATAAAAGCATTCAAATAAAATCATTTACCTTTGAAGAACTTCAGATGTTTTCAATGAGGAGACTCTGTTAGATAGAAAATGTTCCGTTTTTACAAAAAATATTATTTGTGTCGACTAATCGCTCCGTTTTGTTCATCGCGTTTGGGTAAGGAAAATAAATAAATAATAAGTCATTAAAACGCGAACTTTTTTCTAAATTAACTCCATAATATCGACAGAAACATGGCAAACGATGTTTAGAATCAATCCTCAAGGTGTTTTTCACATATCTATCGACGATAAAATCCATCGTGGCAGTTTACTTTCAATTCTGAAGAAATGGAACGCGCATGGACCTACAGATTACGCACACAGGACACCGGGCGGGACACCAGGTAAATGTAGTCTCTTATGGTCAATCTTCCAATGATATGCCTACAAACACGTCACAATGCTGCAGACACCTCGGGGAATAGACAGAAAGCGCAGGCTCATTCCTGGCGCATTCACAGCCATATAAGGAGACATTGGAACACAGCGCCTTCAGAATCCGGGGCATTTCCTGTATGAAACTTCATCTTGGTTTCGCCTGTTGCATTAGTTCTGGGGCACGCACAGATAATGTCTTTGCAGTTTTGGAGACGTCAGAGTTGTGTCTTTCCAAGGCTGTCAATTCCATGCATAGTCGAGCATCTTTTCGTGACAAAATATTGCGCTTAAAACGGGCACGTCTTTTTATCCAATAATGACACAGCGCCCCCATAGGTTCAAGAGGTTAAGGAGAAAGTAATCTAAAAGTAACTGAAAGTAATCAGATTACATTACAGAGTTAGGGTAATCCCAAAACTACATTAGTGATTACAATTTTGAAGGTAACTGGTCTCAAACAGGGCTGACAGTCAGGGTTGCTCTCCTCTCCTCTAGAACCCCAGGAAGGGACACCACGCCAGGCAGGCAGGACACCCCAGCCTCAGTCCTGACCTGGAGAAAATTGTGTCTCTGTCTCGATTTCCCCAAGGCAGTTCCTGCAGGCAGCTCCTGCCAGAGCAGTGGGCTCCTCCAGCTGCAGGCCAGACCCAGTGAGGGAGGAGGGGAGATGATGAGCTGCAGCCAGAGACTAGCTACACTACTGAACAACCGCCACAGCCACTTAACCCCTTATGGTTCTTAGTTAACACTGTACTTGGGGTTATAAGCAGGTTTGGGGTCAATTCCACTTAAATTCTGTCACAAATTGTCTGAATTGAAATGGAATTGACCACAACAATCCTGGTTATTAGATCAGATGGGCCCTGCACCTGTGGGCCATTCATCAATATAGCACTACACTGACCTAGCCTAATGCTTTGATACACTGGGATCTCAGATGAGGAGCCATTAGACTACAGTATATGAAGACTTTCAGGATCAGGAGTCGAGTAATTCGATTTTACCCTTATAACCAAAGCAAAAGGCTCTGATGACTGAACCCTCAGACCCCAGAGGCACTTTACTGAGAGATGCTGGGACTGGGAGTCCATGATTAACGTGCTGTTGAAAAGACTACACTTTGCTGTTGATCCTGTACAGAGAGGAAGAGAGAGCAGAAGGGAGCGAGAAAATATCAAGACCAAACCGGCAGGACAAAGACAATGAGGTAGGGAGACCGACCAAGAAAGAGAGATTAAGAGAGATTGGGGGGGTGAGAGAGAGAGGGTGGGAGAGGTGAGAGAGAGGGTGTGAGGGGTGAGAGAGAGAGGGTGGGAGGGGCGAGAGAGAGAGAGCGGGAGAGACGAGGGAGAGAGGGGGGCGAGAGAGAGGGGAGGAGGGGCGAGAGAGAGGGGGAGGGGCGGGGAGAGAGAGAGGGGGAGATCAAGAGGGGAGAGAGAGAAAAGAGAGAAAGAGAGAGAGAGAGAGAGAGAGAGAGAGAGAGAGAGAGAGAGAGAGAGAGAGAGAGAGCCGGGGGAGAGAGAGAGGGGGAGAGAGAAGAGGAGAGAGAGAGAGAGAGAGAGAGAGAGAGAGAGACGAGAGAGAGGGGTGATGAGAGAAAGGGGAGGGTTGGGAGAGCGAGAGAGGGGAGGGGTGTTGGGAAAGCGATAGAGAGAGAAAGGCAGCCGAAGGCAGACCTGGCTCTCAAGAGAAGACAGGCTATGTGCACACTGCCCACAAAATGAGGTGGAAACTGAGCTGCACTTCCTAACCTCCTGCCAAATGTATGACCATAGAGACACATATTTCCCTCAGATTATACAGATACACGAAGAATTTGAAAACAAATCCAATTTTGGTAAACTCCCATATCTATTGGGTGAAATACCACAGTGTTCCATCACAGCAGCAGATGTGACCTGTTGCCACAAGAAAAGGGCAACCAGTGAAGAACAAACACCATTGTAAATACAACCGATATTTATGTTTATTTATTTTCCCTTTCGGACTTGAACTGTTTGCACATAATATGACATTTGTAATGTCTTTATTCTTTTGGAACTTTTGTGAGTGTAATGTTTACGGTTAATTTGTTATTGTTTATCATCTAGTTCACTTGCTTTGGCAATGCTAACATATGTTTCCCATGCCAATAATGCCCTGAAATTGAAATGAGAGTCAGAGAGAGAGCGAGAGAGAAAATGAGGAAACGAGAAAGATAAAAGAGAAGAAGATGGTAAAGGAGGAATACTCTAACCCAGGCCTGGGCAATTCTTTTCCATGGAGGGCCACATTAGAATGTATTTTTGCCATCGCGGGCTAGAATCATATTACAGGATTATACATCATGTGTATGACTGTGTTGACAGATATATCTACTGTAAATCACATTCAGATATGCTACTCATTTTACTTTTTTTACACGCACAAAAATAAACCACATCCATGTTCTCCTTTTGGTTGGTATTTTCATTATTAAACATGCAATGAACTACATGGAGGGGAAGGTACACTGTGCATTCAGCACCACGGACAGAACTCTTGTTAACGGGGATGCACAAAAACACAAGAAAGAGGTCAACATTACATTTAAACTACTCAATCAGTGTGAGGAGTGAAGTCTCTGGTGGGTATTGACTAGAGCAGTGAAGTCAGGTATAGTTTCTGATGTCGCTATGCACAGGATTGCTGAGAGGTGAGAGTTAGTAAGAGATGATCTGTGCCTTGACTTGTTATATTTCATTGATGAAAATGTCTGTTCACATACATAGGGTTGACCCAAACAGTACAAACATCTTCTGAGCATGACCCCTAATCTTTGGAAAGTCTTGTTCATCGAGAGACGCATATAACCTCGTCAGTGACATTGTTTTGAATAGTTCTCCAATCACTGCATCAGACTGAAGATTGATAAGCTCAAGTTGCAGGTTAGTGGGAGCGTTATCTACATTAAAGGTGAAAGGAGAGGAAACCAACAGTATGTCATTTCCCAACACTTTGAAATCCTCAAAATGATGAGAAAACTCACTGTTCAAAGCAGCAGCGATGTAATACTTCTCCCGCTGGTCATCTGATAGGGAACAGACTAGTAGTGTCGCAAGGTGGGTGAGATTGTTGGCTTCTACTTGGCGGGACAGGATGAGTAATTTTCCCTTGAAGGCTTTGACAAGGCTGTACATCTGACGTGCAAAAAGGCCCTTCCCTTGTAGTTTTGAATTCAGTTCATTCACGAGGGCCATGATGTCCACGGTGAAGGCAAAATCAACCAACCATTCTTTATCTTGCAGTTGAGGGAAATCCACACATTTTCCTTTCATTTAAGCACCTTCCCCAAACTCAGTCATCTCATGTTTGGGTGGTAGGGATGATCTGCATGACCCGACCCGGTCTCTTCCAACATTGACACAAACATATGGTGAAAAGATTTTGCTCTTATGAAGTTTACCACATTAGTGACTGTATCCACAACATGGCTCATTTTCAGAACACATTTACAGAGCATCTCTGTGTTCAGCTCAGCTACTTGATCTTGTATCCTTTTCAAAAAAAGATTCCTGCCAAGTTTGGGCAACCATCAGTGGTCACGCTAGATAACTTTTCAAAACTCAGTCCCAGCTTTACACTTATTAACCTCCTCCAATAAATCTTTCCCTGTGGTTGTGCTCTTCATTGACTGGAACGAAGCAAGTTCCTCTGTAATTTCAAAGTCTGGGGTAATATCAACAACTGCACCGTGTCACGTGCATCATTGCTCTTATCCAGGGCCAAGGAGAAATAGGTGAAATCCTTTACCTTGTCTTTCAACTGTTGTTTCATATTCTATGCAATTATCATGACACAAGGTGAGACCCAGATGCAGACACAGGAGGCAGATGGTTGAAGTCTTACAATGTTTATTAATCCAAAAGGAGAAGGCAAGAGGTCGTGGACAGGCAAAAGGTCAAAACCAGATCAGAGTCCAGGAGGTACAGAGTGGCAGACAGGCTCGTGGTCAAGGCAGGCAGAATGGTCAGGCAGGCGGGTACAAAGTCCAGAAACAGGCAAGGGTCAAAACCAGGAGGACTAGAAAAAGAAGAAATGCAAAAAGCAGGAGAACGGAGAAAACCGCTGGTTGACTTGGAAACATACAAGACGAACTGACACAGAGACAGGAAACACAGGGATAAATACACTGGGGAAAATCAGCGACACCTGGAGGGGGTGGAGACAATCACAAGGACAGGTGAAAGGTGACAGTGATGTCCTCATCACGCCGTGTCACTGTTCGTCTTGACAGAGAAACATTTTCAAACAGCTCTTTCTTGTCAGGGTAAAGTATTGCTGTAGAGTCAATTAAACATTATTTAATGAATTCGCCCCCAGCGAATGGCTTGCTATGTTTAGCAATTTTGTGGGACAGTACATGGCTATCTCTCGCAATTTCGTTGTTTGCTGAATGCAGTTCTGTGAAAAGTCCTAGCTGCTTCTGTATCTGAGAAAGCAACTCTTTCGATGCATGCTGCTGCTCCAGTTTCAACTGTTCTGCCTTATTATTATTCGACCATGCTGGTCATTTATGAACATTTGAACATCTTGGTCATGTTCTGTTATAATCTCTACCCGGCACAGCCAGAAGAGGACTGGCCACCCCACATAGCCTGGTTCCTCTCTAGGTTTCTTCCTAGGTTTTGGCCTTTCTAGGGAGTTTTTCCTAGCCACCGTGCTTTTACACCTGCATTGTTTGCTGTTTGGGGTTTTAGGCTGGGTTTCTGTACAGCACTTTGAGATATCAGCTGATGTACGAAGGGCTATATAAATAAATTTGATTTGATTTGATTTGATTTGACTTGCCCTCTACTCATATTCCTATATTTCTCTGCATGCTTTGTCTGGAAGTGTCGGGAGAAGTTGTAGTCTTTCAAGACAGCGATGCTCTCTTTGCACACTTACCCCACAGCTTTCGCTGATACCTCAGTAAAGAAATATTTCAATGTCCACTCTTGCTGGAACAATCTACATTCATTGTCTACTTTCCTTCACTTTGAAATCTTTGAAAAACTCATTTATGCGCAATTTCTAGCTAGCTACTATTTGTAAGTGTGACATGTGGGTCAACCTGTCAGTCACTGTCTGTCCTCGTGCAGTTGTTATTTATACGTGCCTTCAAAATAAATGTCCCACAAGCGCTGGGAGTTAAATCATTCCTCAAAAGTGAGTATTCATTGGGCTTTTAATTTGAATAACAAACATGTTTTTCAAAACGTTACGAATCGCCAATTCTTAATGTGATCTGAGCACCATTCCGCGAGCCGTGGGACGGGCTGTCCTTTGCCCAGGCCTGCTCTAACCTGTTCTATGGAGAGTTCTTTGCTGGCGGTTCCTGATATCTCAGAGATCTTGTCAACGTGTTTTCGCAGATTTCTGAATCATGAATTCACTGGCAATGGAGCAGTGCAGGGCCTGCATCCAGCAATGTCACGAGTTACGTGACCCGTTTTTGAAGCTGTTTCAGTACAGCTCTATACGAAGAGAGAAGGGGAGAGGGCAAACTCGATTGAACTGGTTTCAATGTATGGAATCACTTGGTAGTTTCTGGATTTTGGGTAAACTTCTCCTTTAAGTAGTTATATGGTATTTTATTCAATCTATTGTATTATCTCTTATCTGTGTGAAGCGAGACTTACAGCCATAAAGAGGGTTCAGTACCATGTAAATGGACACTATGGATTCAGTCCTGTAACCTCAGTCATTAGCACTGACTGTCATAATGATTGACAATATTGCACCTGTCACAGAGATTGAAGGAGTAGTATCAGCTTTAATTTTGCAGACATATTGTAGCTTCCATCAATGTAATTGTTTGCATCATTATAAATCTCCCAAATATTTTAGGGGGTAAATATACAGAACCAGTCAAAAGTTTGGACACACCTACTCAGTCAAGTTTTGATATTTTAACTATTTCTACATTGTAGAATAATAGTGAAGACATCAAAACTATGAAATAACACATATGGAATCATGTAGTAACCAAAGAGTGTTAAACAAATCAAAATATATTTTATATTTGAGATTCTTCAAAGTAGCCACCGTTTGCCTTGATGACAGCTTTGCACACTCTTGGCATTCTCTCAACAAGTTGCATGAGGTAGTCACCTGGAATGCATTTCAATTAACAGGTGTGCCTTGTTAAAAGTTAATTTGTGGAATTTTTTTCCTTCTTAATGCGTTTGAGCCAGTGTGTTGTGACAAGGTAGGGGTGGTATTGTAACGATCCTCTGTGGTGGAAGAAGGTGAGGACCAAAGCGCAGCGTGGTAAGCGTTCATATTTTTTATAAAATAACTGAACACTGAACAAAACAATAAACGACAAACGAACAGTCCTGTAAGGTGAATGAAAAAAACACTAAACAGGAAATAATCACCCACCAAACACGTGGAAAAGGCTACCTAAGTATAATTCTCAGAGACAACGAACGACACCTGCCTCTGATTGAGAACCATACCAGGCCAAACACAAAACCACAACATAGAAAAAAGAACATAGACTACCCACCCCAACTCACGCCCTGACCAAACTAAAACAAAGACATAACAAAAGAACTAAGGTCAGAACGTGACAGATATACAGAATATAGCCCTATTTGGTAAAAGACCAAGTCCATATTATGGCAAGAACAGCTCAAATAAGCAAAGAGAAATGACAGTCCATTACTTTAACACATGAAGGTCAGTCAATAGAATGCCAAATGTGTGTCAGGTTTCTTCAGACGTGACGCTTGGCATTCAGGCCAAAATGTTCAATCTTGGCTTCATCAGACCAGAGCATCTTGTTTCCGCTTATCTCCTCTACCATAAAGGCCTGTTTGATGGAGTCCTGCAGAGATGATTGTCCTTCTGAAAGGTTCTCCCATCTCCACAGAGGAACTCTAGAGCTCTGTCAGAGTGATCATCGAGTTCTTGGTCACCCCCCTGACCAAAGTATCAGGGATGCAAACTGGTGAGGGTCCAAAAAGGTGACACTTTTTTTGTTGTTGCACTGAAACATACAAAACATCCCTGCTAGGGGGAAATGCAGGTTTTAACTAATTAAACAACAAAGAATATGATCTACATCATCTGTCTGTGTGTAAAATAAAAAGTGGTTAATGTGACCCTAACTCACAGCTACAAAATGTAAAGAAAGCAATCCAATGTTATTTGTTGCCTAGACTTTACTGCAAATGACATTTTAGAGAAAAAAACAAAACACTAATATTTCAGATAGAATAGAACGCTTGTGACCACACACATCTAAATATTGCACTTGGGGAAAAAACATCTTAAAGTAGAAATAGAATGACACAAACAGGCATTCTATTTTTGCTCTATTATAGTGGCCACTACAGCAGACATCGATCAAGTGCACAAGGCTACATGTGTGCAAAAATAACGTTCACTGAGTAAAACATTTTATAAATCCCTCCTCACTCACACACACGTGTTACTGTCAAATTCAACACAACAAAAGCAATATCTTTGGGCTACACATTATTACATTGTACACTTTCTGCCTGCGGACATCTGTTCTACAATGTGCCAGCAGAGCATGATACCCTTTGTTGGCATTTATTTCTCCTGACATTGGATCTCTTTCAGGCAGAGAGTACTGACACCTGGCATACCCCTTTATCCAGAGACTGAAAAATATGAGAGAAAAACATTTTAGAGGGAAAGTGTGTTGTTCCTTTCACAGCTCAGGGGGGTAGTTCCCAAGGGAACTAGTAGCCTAACAGAAATAGTGGCATCCAACTTAAGCCAGGCCCGGCTACAGCTACACTTGATCCCTGCATCCACTTGTTTAACAAGCAACGCCTCATTTTCACCTCTATAGTGGCATCCAACTTAAGCCAGGCCAGGCCCGGCTACAGCTACACTTGATCCCTGCATCCACTTGTTTAACAAGCAACGCCTCATTTTCACCTCTATAGTGGCATCCAACTTAAGCCAGGCCAGGCCCGGCTACAGCTACACTTGATCCCTGCATCCACTTGTTTAACAAGCAACACCTCATTTTCACCTCTATAGTGGCATCCAACTTAAGCCTGGCAAGGCTACAGCTACACTTGATCCCTGCATCCACTTGTTTAACAAGCAACGCCTCATTTTCACCTAATTCTCTTATTCTGAAAATTAACCACATACTGTAGAGGGAAAACATTAGTTCAGATAGTAGTTAGTTCGTTAGATAGTTAACATTTCACACAGATTGCCAGGGTCCAGTAAGCAACTAATGCATTATAACTTGAGGAACGGCAAGGAGTCGTATACCAGTTAATACTATAGCGAATTGGTTTGGTTACTAACGTTAGCTCATCTGATGTTGTAACGTTAGGTAGCTAATGTTAGCTGACTGACTTTATTAGCCAGCTAATTTTCACACAATAAACTAAATTATTTGATCAGTTAAGTTGGCTAATGTTGCTCAAGATTTCTCTGGCTAGCTAACAGAGAATTCGATCCAGCTAGCAATATATTTAACAATGCTAACAATACTTGTTCCACCACACTTTCTCCCTCACCTCAAACTTTCCAAATGCCAGTTGTTTATCGGTTACAGCTCAGGATGTACACTTCACCACCTTCTCACTCGTCAGGCTTCTCACCTACCTCTTCGTTATCGTTCAGTGGACGTGCTGCTGTAATTGACAAGCTGTCTTTCCAGACGCGTGCTGATGCTGTAACTAGCACTTTGGTTGTCTCTTCTCTCTTCAGTCGCTGCATTCTGTTGATATGTAAACGTTTGGCTGAGCCTTGGATACAGCCAGTATTGCTCCAAACACGCATCACTCGTTCTCATACAGCCAGTAGTGAACCAAAGCCCCTCCACCCCCCAAACTTTTCTCATCGGATCTACAAGAATCAGGTAGGTCACCTATATTAGATTCAAAATGGCAAATTCCTCTGAAAGGTGACTAGTTTGCGTCCCTGTGGTATTCTGTGTAGATTGCTGAGGATTTTTATTTTATTTGATCAATTTTAGAATAAGGCTGTAACAGTAACAAAATGTGAAAAATGTCAAGGGGTCTGAATACTTTCCAAATGCACTGTATATGGAACAGCTGTCAATTATTTGGTCCTGAAATTAAACAGGTATACTTTTTTATTCATCACAATTTTCTTTAACCAATTTTGGTCTTTATTTACCAATTGTGGTGTTTAATGCAGGGCCGACAGACAAGTGGCTGACTTTTTCCACCTTCCACTTGCCTCTTCCATTTTTGCGGTAATGCTGCAATTAGTTGGTTGTAATTTTGAGTAGAGCAGACATTTCCATATATTTGTGTTTGCTGCATGTGTGACATAACTCCACCAGTCCTATTTATGATATCATTTACAAAGATCATACTTTTTATTTTTTTATTCCAAAAATGTTTTTTTTTTTTTAAATCAATTGAAGGAGTATTGATGGAAGAGGAGGAGGTGACATGAGGGAGGAGGAGGATAGATGAGGAATCTGTGCCAGAAGTCAGCCTCTGGCTATGTTCTGCCATTTAATCACAGCTTGGATTCCGCTCACTAGGAAACCCCTTAGAGACAAACGGCACCACGGTGCCTTAGCCATACTTGACTTTAACCACAAGACACCCTCCCTTCCTTAACTACAGACGAGACACACAACCCAACCACACCATCTTCTTCTCTCTCCCTCCACCCCCACGGAGTCTCGCTGTGCACACTGGGACCTAGCAGAGGGCATTGAAAATATGTTTTCTTTCCGACTTTTCTGTTTTGTCACATTTTTTTTAATCATCTCTAGCTTTTTTCCCCTCCCTTCATCAGACGTAAACCTCTGTTTATTTTCATCTATTCCCCTGAGAGCAGCCCAGTCAGGAGGGATCATTCAGAAGGTTACATCACTGCTGATTAGCCACAATGTTATCATGGAAATCTCTCTCACCCTCTCTCCTCTTTAGGTTCCTTGTCAAAACATTCCGGATCGAGTTGGATGGATAGGAAGTTAGGAATGTTTTTTTGGGAACGCCACAGCCAATCAGAGGGTAGCTGAGGAGGAGTTAGGAGCACCGCTGTGAGTGAAATATTTTTTGGGGAGCCCACATTCCTCCAGGTGGGGACTGGCGCCAGCCCCCTCGGCTCTGCACAGTGTGAGGACGGAACTGGGGAAGGGTTGGGGGAAAAATGTTGGGTTAGAACTGAGGAAAAGCTGAAGGCTTAGAAATCCACAGGGAGGTATATACATACTGGATAGAGATATTGTAGAAAACCCTGCTGAGTTTGGAAATGATTGTACAGAGAGACAGGACCTTGGGAGGAGGACACTCGACTGAATGACTGGCTACATTACATTGACATTTTAGTCATTAAGCAGATGCTTTTCTCCTCACTGTTAGTCAATGAGGGGATCTGTAACGTATTGGAGGTGAAGGCTATGTACTGAACATACTGTAGGCCTACTGTCGTACTGTTCAAGTATGAATACATGTATTTTCCTACACTAGAACTGGAGGTCAGGGCTATGCCATTGATTCCTTTACCGGTCTCTCATGGCTGGGTTCCTCAGGTCAAACATAGGAGGGATGGTCCTCTTGAACTGGTCAATGCTGTTCTTAGAGAAGTCTGCTATCTCCCACTGATTATCTTGCAGACATACAACAGCAACAACAAAAACAACAACAGCAGCAACAACAACAACATCCGCAGATGTGGAGCTTTACTGCACTATAAACTGCTTCAAGAAGTTAAAATGATGATCATATGTACAACAAATATATATATTCTACAAAATATTGTAAAGATACAGTACTTGGAACTAAGCAAGGAATTTGGTAGGTATCATGCTACATAGGACAGCAGTTTAGGGCTAAGCAAAGACTGATCGAATATAGAGTAGAATAAAATGACAAGTGTAGTTGAGTTAGCCTGACCTTGAGTTCTCTGCTGAGTTTGTGTATTCTTGACTATGGCCTGGGCAGGGTTCTCCCCTGCTCTCTGTCTGCAGGGTGACAAACAGACCCGCCTTCCACTCATTCCAGTGGGCATCGCAACGCTGGGTGATTTCCCACACCTGCTGCAAGTAGTCGAGATTCCTACACAAACAACACACACATCACCAGTTAACTAACTCTAACCTACTAATTAACCCACCGCTGAGTGATCTCCCACACCTGCTGCATTAAAGAACAACAAGACTTATAAAGCATAAACTACTTCACTAGGCTATATATCGCAGGTAGACCGGAGACGACAACACACCATCAGATGACCATCCCTGAGCAGCTTGTTCTATGCTACAGTAACAGTATCTTCTCCAGGGTCTGTATATCTTTAGAGGAAGATGCCCAGGCCGTGGCGGGTGGTTCCCTTCTCCACCTCCTTCAGTGTGCTCAGCTGGCCTCTCAGCGCTGCTTCCTTCTCCAGGGCTGACTCACACATCACCACACTGACAAACGGACCTGCAGGTATACGCAGTACAAGCAGATGTTAATTCAATAGCAGTGAAAGTGACTATGTAATGTGCAGTAACCATGAGCAGATTTCACACTATTCACAGAAGAGAAACAGTGTGATTGTATCAGCGATGGTAATCTGGGCTGTTTAACTCAACAGTGTGGGGTAAAGGAAGTAGAGAAGAAGTGTTCCTCCCTCTGCGCCATTCATGTTGTTTCACAGCTGGACCCCAGAGGGAAGGAGGGGAAATAAAGAGCAGGAGGGGGGGGGTTGAGGAAGATAGAGAGATGGAGTGAGAGAGAGTACCAATAATACTTGAATCAGTTATAGAACCCATTGCCCTTTATGGTTGTGAGGTCTGGGGTCCTCTCACCAACCAAGAACTAACAAAACGGTACAAACACCAAATTGAGACACTGCAGGCAGAATTCTGCAAAAATATACGTGTACAATGTAAAACACCAATTAAATCAGAATTAGGCCGATACCCGCTAATTATCAAAATCCAGAAAAGGAAGCGATTCCCAAACCTTCCTTAACAAAGCCATCACCTACAGAGAAGTTAAGCTGGAAAATAGCCCCCTAAGCAAGCTGGTCCTGGGGCTCTGTTCACAAACACAAACAGACCGCACAGAGGCCCAGGACAGCAATACAATTAGACCCAACCAAATCATGAGAAAACAAAAAGATAATTACTTGACACATTGGAAAGAATTTCCAAAATCCCCAGAGCAAACTAGAATGCTATTTGGCCCTAAACAGAGAGCAAGTGTCAGAACACCTGACCACTGTGACTGACCTAAAATTAAGGAAAGCGTTGACTATGTACAGACTCAGTGAGCATAGCCTTGCTATTGAGAAAGGCCGCCGAAGCCACACCTGGCTCTCAAGAGAAGACAGACTATGTGCACACTGACCACAAAATGAGGTGGAAACTGAGCTGCACTTCCTAACCTCCTGCCAAATGTATGACCATATTAATGACACATATTTCCCTCAGATTACACAGACCCACAAATTATTATTTATTTTATAAACTCACATATCTACTGGGTGAAATACCACAGTGTGCCATCAGAGCAGCAATACTTGTGACCTGCTGCCACAAGGGCAACCAGTGAAGAACAAACACCATTGTAAATACAACCTATATTTAAGTTGATTTATTTTCCATTTCGTCCTTGAACTATTTTGTAATGAGTGCGTTGAGTAGCATAGTATATTTCACTGGTCACCATAGCAACACCCACCTGTAGCACGCGCTCCAACAGGTATATTTCACTGGTCATCCCCAAAGCCAACACTTTCTTTGGCCGCCTTTCCTTCCAGTTCTCTGCTGCCAATGACTGGAACGAATTGCAAAAATCACTGAAGCTGGACTCTCTAACTTTAAGCATCAGCTGTCAGAGCAGCTTACCGATCACTGTACCTGTACTCAGCCAATCTGTAAACACCCAACTACCTCATCCCCATATTGTTAATTTTCCTCTTGCTCTTATGCACCCCAGTATCTCTACTTGCACATCATCATCTATCACTCCGGTGTCAATGCTAAATTGTAATTATTTCGCCTCCATGACCTATTCATTGCCTTACCTCCCTAATCTTCTACATTTGCACACACTGTACATAGATTTTTCTATTGTGTTATTGACAGTACATTTGTTTATGTGTAACTCTGTGTTGTTTTGTCACACTGCTTTGCTTTATCTTGGCCAGGTCGCAGTTGTAAATGCGAACTTGTTCTCAACTAGCCTACCTGGTTAAATAAAGGTGAAATAAAAATAAATAAAAAGTGAGTGTTTTAATAAATAAAATAAACACAAAACACAAACAATGCACCGGCATGAATAACACCTGAGGAAAGAACCAAGGGGACTGACAGATATGGGGAAAATAATAAAGGAGTTGGAGTCCAGGTGAGTGTCATGAGGCATATATATATATATATATATATAATGTGACATTTGAAATGTCTATTGTTTTGTTTATTTCACTTTTGTTTATCTATTTCACTTGCTTGGCAATGTAAATGTGTTTCCCATGCCAATAAAACCCCTTAATTTGAAATGGAATTGAGAGTAAGAGAGAGAGATGTGAACACCTTTGTTGCCCTGTGAGAGAGACAGAGAGCGAGAGCGGGAAAGAGGGTTTGGCTGGGGTACCAGGTCCCCCAGTCGGACCCTGCCAGATCCCCACAAAGCCCTCGAACTCCCACAGCCCCCCCGCCCCACTCTGTCACACGACAGCTTTGATTTAGGAGATATTTGATCTACACACATAAAACCACCCCTTCTCTTCCACTTCCCAGACTGGGCCCCTGCTAAGTCGCTCACCACCACACACACTGCCCTTCGACGGGGTCCCCCCAGCCTCGTCTATACTCCCAGGCTCTTACAGGCAAGACGTTCAGCTTCAGACAGACAGACCCACCACCATTGTACCACAGCCTCTTATCTGCTTTCAATTAGACCCTTCACTGAGCTTCCTTCCTGCTCCTATTGTTACAGACACAATGGTACTGCAGTAGAGTGACTGGAGATGTAATGAAGGAATAACAGATTTATTCCATAACAGGATCCTGGATGGACTGGAGAGATCTCTATACTGTACGTGTGGCATTGGGCTGGTCCCAGGTCTCCCTGTCGAAGGCCATGCAGCCGAAACAGTTCAGAGTTTTTAATCTTTGTTTCCATTGTTTCCATTTCCATACAAATAAAGGCGTTTCAATTAATTATATGAAGAGTGCCTTGGTGGTCCTCTCTTTTTGATGACCAATTTACCCCCTTTACCAAAGAGCACCTTCTGTCTACCTGTCGAAGGCCATGCAGCCGAAACAGTTCAGAGTTTTTAATCTTTGTTTCCATTTCCATACAAATAAAGGCGTTTTAATTCATTATATGGAGAGTGCCTTGGTGGTCCTCTCTTTTTGATGACCAATTTACCCCTTTTACCAAAGACCACCTTCTGTCTACCAAAATCTACTATTGTGTACCTTAGCAGCGCTTCCCTTCCTCCTTTTTTTCTACTGGTCCCAGGTCTGTTTGATCTGTCTTGCTGACTCCTATGGTCATTGTCACGCCAAACAGGACAGGTCTGGGATCAGCCTTGAGTTGCCTAGTGCTTTCTAAGGCTATTGCCGGGCATACATCACTTTCCAAATGCTAACATTGCTGAGCCCCTCACATTAAAACGACCGTCTTTCTTGTTTTTTTAGTCTTGCCAATGTAGTGGTGCGCACACTAAACAATGGGGGTCAAACACTACAAGATTCTTCACTTGGTCGTGAGGATTCTCCATATCACACTGTCTCACGAAAACAATGATGTGATAATGTGATTAGATCGTAGCTAGAACGAGCTGTGGCTCAAAGCAGCCTCATAAACGTTTTCAGTCGGACATTCACGCTTGGCATACAGAATTAATCTAGCCAATATATTTTGAAATGGATAACATCGCTTGTGAACTTACAAACTGTAACGATTTCACACTTTGGCTTTGGTTAAAGGCAAGTACAAACACATACTAGTAATCATAGCTCCTGCTTGAGAGTCCACACATTCTGGGTGATGCAGTACATCATTATCATTGGCCTCTTCTATGGCAAACACTCATTGGCTATTGCTGATCACCGCTCTCCAAACGTGCCGTTGCACATCTCGCACTACAAGAGCATTGCAGATTTTGTGCCGATAAAATTGAACGTTTGAAAGTATCAGGACGTTTGGGGGTGGTGCTCAAAACAGGATCGGTAGCCCTCAGATTGCCCTCTGACCCGCTTACATTAAACGAGCGTCGGTGACGTCTGCCAAGAAGGCAACGACATGGGGATTTTGTCTCCCATCTCAAAAACTTGTCTGGGACAGCTACATCTTGACCAACATCGCATAGTGTACACCTGGCTTATGGGAGGTTGATGGTCTTTATGGATATACTATTCACAGACAGAGATAAGTATTTTTGATGAGATATTGATATCGTCTCTATACAAAACCATCAGACCAGTTAACTCCTTTTATCTTTGACTGTGATGTGCCCTTCACACAAAGAATGAATGTGATGTGGCTAACCCAAATGACTGGGGTATTATTGTAGCGTGTGTGTATGTGTGCGTGAGTATGGTGGTGGTCTGGACCTGAATACTAATGTCCCCGAGGACAAAGGCTTCCTCCTGGCCACATTAACCTGCCCTGTGCTACATTCACAACCATTGTTTTCACCTTCCAAACATTCGCCCCATTCTCTTCTCAACTAGATCTGAGCAGAAGGGAAGGGAAGGCTGAGGTGAGAGAAACAACTTTCAATGAGTTCTGGAATAGAACTGTAAAATAGAATTGTGGGGATAAAAGAAGAAGAAGAATAGAATAGAATTGTGAATACACAAAGTGAGGTGACTTTGTGGAACTTGAAGTGATGAATTTGACGGTGCTAAGGTGCACAATGTAACGTGCACAACCTTCCCACAGTGAGGGCGAGGGGAGTGGTTCACATTCTTAGATGTGTTGAAAGCGTAAAAGTTTGGATTCAGACTTGGTGAGAGAAAGTAGTGTGAGAGCCAGAAGGAGAGATGGGAAGGAAATGTAACTCTGTCATGACAAAAACAACAAGGCGTCACACGTCTCTCTCTGTGTTCTCATGAACCATGGTGAGAGAGGAGAGGATCCAGCAAAGGGATGAGAGGGAGGTAAAGGAAAAGTAGGACAGTGGTTTGTCCTCTTTGGTACAGTTTGGTACTCTGTCTTTGTTTTGAGTCATAGAATTGTGTGCGCACGCGCGTGCATGTGTGTGTGTGGAGTAGCAACGATTTCAAACACATTTTTTATGGAAACCGGAAATAACATAATAAATAAAAGGAAGGATGAATTGTGGCACAGTCAGAATGGGGGATGATCTCCATAAACAGGTTCTGATACTTCTCTGATCCACACATCTATACACGACAGAGAGTGAATGAGAAGGAAGAATAGAGAGGGAGAGAGAAAGAGAGAGGGAGATACCAGCCAATTATCAAAACCCAGAAAAGAGACGTTCAATTCTACAACCACCTAAAAGGAAACCAAACCTTCCATAATAAAACCATCTCCTACAGAGAGAAGAACCTGGAGAAGAGCCCACTAAGCAAGCTGGTCCTGGGGCTCTGTTCACACACACAAACAGACCCCACAGAGCCTCAGGACAACAACACAATTAGACTCAAGAGAACAAAAAGATAATTACTTGGCACATTGGAAAGAATTAACAAAAAAAATGAGCAAACTAGAATGCTATTTGGCCCTAAAACAGAGAGTACACAGTGGCAGAATAGCTGACCACTATGACTAACCCAAAACTAAGGAAAGCTTTGACTACATGTACAGGCCATAGTGATGTCATGACTGTCCTGTGAAGATCACAATGGGTCAGATCAGCTCAGCAATGGTTGATAATAACCAGACCTTCTCTCACCCACAGAAGAGGCGAGGAGGGAACTGGGCCGGGTTGACAGTTCACAACCTGTTGTAAATTACAGGTGAATGGGCTCTTTCTCTCCCTCCAGTAAAATCCACCAGAGGATAGTCTTTGTTAACTTTATATGGCTGCAGGGGCAATACATTTACATTTACATTTAAGTCATTTAGCAGACGCTCTTATCCAGAGCGACTTACAAATTGGTGCATTCACCTTATGACATCCAGTGGAGCAGCCACTTTACAATAGTGCATCTAAATCTTTTAAGGGGGGTGAGAAGGATTACTTTATCCTATCCTAGGTATTCCTTAAAGAGGTGGGGTTTCAGGTGTCTCCGGAAGGTGGTGATTGACTCCGCTGTCCTGGCGTCGTGAGGGAGTTTGTTCCACCATTGGGGGGCCAGAGCAGCGAACAGTTTTGACTGGGCTGAGCGGGAACTGTACTTCCTCAGTGGTAGGGGGCGAGCAGGCCAGAGGTGGATGAACGCAGTGCCCTTGTTTGGGTGTAGGGCCTGATCAGAGCCTGGAGGTACTGAGGTGCCGTTCCCCTCACAGCTCCATAGGCAAGCACCATGGTCTTGTAGCGGATGCGAGCTTCAACTGGAAGCCAGTGGAGAGAGCGGAGGAGCGGGGTGACGTGAGAGAACTTGGGAAGGTTGAACACCAGACGGGCTGCGGCGTTCTGGATGAGTTGTAGGGGTTTAATGGCACAGGCAGGGAGCCCAGCCAACAGCGAGTTGCAGTAATCCAGACGGGAGATGACAAGTGCCTGGATTAGGACCTGCGCCGCTTCCTGTGTGAGGCAGGGTCGTACTCTGCGGATGTTGTAGAGCATGAACCTACAGGAACGGGCCACCGCCTTGATGTTAGTTGAGAACGACAGGGTGTTGTCCAGGATCACGCCAAGGTTCTTAGCGCTCTGGGAGGAGGACACAGTGGAGTTGTCAACCTTGATGGCGAGATCATGGAACGGGCAGTACTTCCCCGGGAGGAAGAGCAGCTCCGTCTTGCCGAGGTTCAGCTTGAGGTGGTGATCCGTCATCCATACTGATATGTCTGCCAGACATGCAGAGATGCGATTCGCCACCTGGTCATCAGAAGGGGGAAAGGAGAAGATTAATTGTGTGTCGTCTGCAAAGCAATGATAGGAGAGACCATGTGAGGTTATGACAGAGCCAAGTGACTTGGTGTATAGCGAGAATAGGAGAGGGCCTAGAACAGAGCCCTGGGGGACACCAGTGGTGAGAGCACGTGGTGAGGAGACTGATTCTCGCCACGCCACCTGGTAGGAGCGACCTGTCAGGTAGGACGCAATCCAAGCGTGGGCCGCGCCGGAGATGCCCAACTCGGAGAGGGTGGAGAGGAGGATCTGATGGTTCACAGTATCGAAGGCAGCCGATAGGTCTAGAAGGATGAGAGCAGAGGAGAGAGAGTTAGCTTTAGCAGTGCGGAGCGCCTCCGTGATACAGAGAAGAGCAGTCTCAGTTGAATGACTAGTCTTGAAACCTGACTGATTTGGATCAAAAAGGTCATTCTGAGAGAGATAGCGGGAGAGCTGGCCAAGGACGGCACGTTCAAGGGTTTTGGAGAGATAAGAAAGAAGGGATACTGGTCTGTAGTTGTTGACATCGGAGGGATCGAGTGTAGGTTTTTTCAGAAGGGGTGCAACTCTCGCTCTCTTGAAGACGGAAGGGACGTAGCCAGCGGTCAGGGATGAGTTGATGAGCGAGGTGAGGTAAGGGAGAAGGTCTCCGGAAATGGTCTGGAGAAGAGAGGAGGGGATAGGGTCAAGCGGGCAGGTTGTTGGGCGGCCGGCCGTCACAAGACGCGAGATTTCATCTGGAGAGAGAGGGGAGAAAGAGGTCAGAGCACAGGGTAGGGCAGTGTGAGCAGAACCAGCGGTGTCGTTTGACTTAGCAAACGAGGATCGGATGTCGTCGACCTTCTTTTCAAAATGGTTGACGAAGTCATCTGCAGAGAGGGGGGAGGGGGATTCAGGAGGGAGGAGAAGGTGGCAAAGAGCTTCCTAGGGTTAGAGGCAGATGCTTGGAATTTAGAGTGGTAGAAAGTGGCTTTAGCAGCAGCGACAGAAGAGGAAAATGTAGAGAGGAGGGAGTGAAAGGATGCCAGGTCCGCAGGGAGGCGAGTTTTCCTCCATTTCCGCTCGGCTGCCCGGAGCCCTGTTCTGTGAGCTCGCAATGAGTCGTCCGAGCCACGGAGCGGGAGGGGAGGACCGAGCCGGCCTGGAGGATAGGGGACATAGAGAGTCAAAGGATGCAGAAAGGGAGGAGAGGAGGGTTGAGGAGGCAGAATCAGGAGATAGGTTGGAGAAGGTTTGAGCAGAGGGAAGAGATGATAGGATGGAAGAGGAGAGAGTAGCGGGGGAGAGAGAGCGAAGGTTGGGACGGCGCGATACCATCCAAGTAGGGGCAGTGTGGGAAGTGTTGGATGAGAGCGAGAGGGAAAAGGATACAAGGTAGTGGTCGGAGACTTGGAGGGAGTTGCAATGAGGTTAGTGGAAGAACAGCATCTAGTAAAGATGAGGTCGAGCGTATTGCCTGCCTTGTGAGTAGGGGGAAGGTGAGAGGGAGAGGTCAAAAGAGAGAGGAGTGGAAAGGAGGCAGAGAGGAATGAGTCAAAGGTAGACGTGGGGAGGTTAAAGTCGCCCAGAACTGTGAGAGGTGAGCCGTCCTCAGGAAAGGAGCTTATCAAGGCATCAAGCTCATTGATGAACTCTCCGAGGGAACCTGGAGGGCGATAAATGATAAGGATGTTAAGCTTGAAAGGGCTGGTAACTGTGACAGCATGGAATTCAAAGGAGGCGATAGACAGATGGGTAAGGGGAGAAAGAGAGAATGACCACTTGGGAGAGATGAGGATCCCGGTGCCACCACCCCGCTGACCAGAAGCTCTCGGGGTGTGCGAGAACACGTGGGCGGACGAAGAGAGAGCAGTAGGAGTAGCAGTGTTATCTGTGGTGATCCATGTTTCCGTCAGTGCCAAGAAGTCGAGGGACTGGAGGGAGGCATAGGCTGAGATGAACTCTGCCTTGTTGGCCGCAGATCGGCAGTTCCAGAGGCTACCGGAGACCTGGAACTCAACGTGGGTCGTGCGCGCTGGGACCACCAGATTAGGGTGGCCGCGGCCACGCGGTGTGGAGCGTTTGTATGGTCTGTGCAGAGAGGAGAGAACAGGGATAGACAGACACATAGTTGACAGGCTACAGAAGAGGCTACGCTAATGCAAAGGAGATTGGAATGACAAGTGGACTACACGTCTCGAATGTTCAGAAAGTTGAGCTTACGTAGCAAGAATCTTATTGACTAATTGACTAGGGGCAGTATTGAGTAGCTTGGATGAAAAGGTGCCCATTGTAAACGGCCAGCTCCTCAGTCTCAGTTGCTAATATATGCATATTATTATTAGTATTGGATAGAAAACACTCTGATGTTTCTAAAACTGTTTGAATTATGTCTGTGAGTGTAACAGAACTCATATTGCATGCAAAAACCTGAGAAATTCCACTTCATGTTTGGATTTTTTCTGGGGATGGCAGATTTTCAACCTAGCTCTCAATGAAATTACAGCGAGATATGGATGAGTTTTCACTTCCTACGCCTTCCACTAGATGTCACCAGTCAATAGAACTTTGTCTGATGACTCTAATGTGAAGGGGGGTCGAGTGAAACATGAAATAGTCACCACTGCCACGAGTTGACCATGCTTTCACTATGCGCGTTCACAAGGGAAGGACCTGCGTTTCACAGCTCATTTGAAGTCATTCTAATTCTCCGGTTGGAACGTTATTCAAGATGTATGAAAACAACATTCTACAGATTGATTCAGTACATCGTTTGACATGTTTCTACTGACTTTTATAGAACTTTTGGACATTTTGTCACGTTATAGTGGATTCGCTTTGTGACTTTGGAATTGTTTACCAAACACGCTAACCAAAGTAGCTAATTGGACATAAATAACAGACATTATTGAACAAATCAAGCATTTATTGTGGACTTGGGATTTCTAGGACTGCATTCTGATGAAGTTCATCAAAGGTAAGTAAACATTTATCATGTATTTTCTGGTTTCTGTTGACTCCAACATGGAGGCTAATTTTTTTATTGTTCTGAGCGCCGTCTCAGATTATTGCATGGGTTTCTTTTTCCGTAAAGTTTTTAACTTCTTAAAATCTGACACAGTGGTTGCATTAAGGAGAGGTATATCTATAATTCCATGTGTATAACTTGTATTGTCATCTACATGTATGATGAGTATTTCTGTTGAATGATGTGGCTATGCAAAATCACTGGATGTTTCTGGAACTAGTGAATGGAATGCTCCAATGTAAACTCAGATTTTCTGATATAAATATGAACTTTATCAAACAAAACATGCATGTATTGTGTAACTTGAAGTCCTATGAGTGTCATCTGATGAAGATTATCAAAGGTTAGTGATTCATTTTATCTCTATATGTGCTTTTTCTCTCTCTTTGGCTGGTAAAATTGGCTGTGTATTTTAGTGAGTTGTTGGTGAGCTAACATAATCGTGTGTGGTGCTTTCCCCATAAATCCTATTTGAAATCGGACACTGTGGTGGGATTAACAACAAGACTACCTTGAAAACGATATAAAATGCATGTATGTTTGAGGAAATGTATATATGAGATGTCTGTTCTTTTGAATATGGCGCCCTGCACGTTCACTGGCTGGTGTCATATCGCTCCCGGTAACGGGATTGCAGCCCTAACAAGTTAACAGGCTTTAACATCCAAAACTATAACACAGTCAAAAGTGGATAGTGGAACAATAATTCTATAATAGGAACGTGGGGAATTATCATTGGGGATCTATAGAAAACTAATGCCACATTGGTTTTTATTTTGATGTGATGTCATTAAAAAGGGAATGGACGAATTAAAGTATTTTTGTTATTAAGATAGGAAAGCAATTTTAAGAGTCATAAGAGAACTTGCAAATCAAATCAAATGTTATTGGTCAAATACACGTGGTTAGCAGATGTTAATGCGAGTGTAGCGAAATGCTTGTGCTTCTAGTTCTTTAACTTCTTACGGCTTGGGGGCAGTATTGAGTAGCTTGGATGAATAAGGTGCCCAGAGTAAACTGCCTGCTACTCAGGCCCATCAGCTAAGATATGCATAGTATTAGTATATTTGGATAGAAAACACACGGAAGTTTCTAAAACTGTTTGAATGATGTCTGTGAGTATAACAGAACTCCTATGGCAGGCAAAACCCTGAGAAAAAATCCAACCAGGAAGTGGGAAATCTGAAGTTTGTAGTTTTTCAACTCTTTGCCTATCCAAGATACAGTGTAAATTTGGTCCATTGCACTTCCTAAGGCTTCCACTAGATGTAATCAGTCTTTAGAACCATGTTTCAGACTTCTACTGTGAAGGAGTAGATAATAAGAGCTGATTGAGTAAGAGGTCTGCCAGAGTGCCATGAGCGCCCCCGTGAGAGGTAGCTGCGTTCCATTGCATTTCTAAAGACAAAGGAATTCCCCCGGTTGGAACATTATTGAAGATTTATGTTATAAACATCCTAAAGATTGATTCTATACATCGTTTGACATGTTTCTACGAACTGTAATGGATTTTTGGGACTTTTCGTCTGGCCTGCGCATCGTGAATTTGGATTTGTGAACTAAAGGCGCGAACAAAAAGGAGGTATTTGGACATAAATGATGATGGACTTTATCGAACAAAATAAACATTTATTGTGGAACTGGGATTACTGGGAGTGCATTCTGATGAAGATCATCAAAGGTAAGTGAATATTTATAATGCTATTTCTGACTTCTGTTGACTCAACAACATGGCGGATATCTGCATGGCTTGTTCTGAGTGCTGCACTCAGATTATAGTGTGGTGTGCTTTTTCGGTTAAGCTTTTTTGAAATCTGACACAGCGGTTGCATTAAGGAGAAGTTTATCTGAAGGTACATGCATAACACTTGTATCTTTTATCAATGTTTATTGTGAGTATTTCTGTAAATTGATGTGGCTCTCTGCAAAATCATTGGATATTTTGGAAGCAAAACATTACTGAACGTAACGCGCCAATGTAAACAGATTTTTGGATATAAATATGAACTTTATCGAACAAAACATACATGTATTGTGTAACATGAAGTCCTATGGAGTGTCATCTGATGAAGATTCATCAGTGATTCATTTTATCTATGGACCACCATTTTATTACGTTTGCAATTGTAACAAATAATCTGCTCAGACCCCAACCAAGGAACATCAAAAGTCGTGCTATAAATTCACAGACAACACAAAGATTCCTTGATGTCCTTCCAGATTCCCTCTGTCTACCCAAGGACGCCAGAGGACAAAAATCAGTTAACCACCTAACTGAGGAACTCAATTTAACCTTGCACAATACCCTAGATGCAGTTGCACCCCTAAAAACTAAAAACATTTCTCATAAGAAACTAGCTCCCTGGTACACAGAAAATACCCGAGCTCTGAAGCAAGCTTCCAGAAAATTGGAACGGAAATGGCGCCAAACCAAACTGGAAGTCTTCCGACTAGCTTTGAAAGACAGTACCGTGCAGTACCGAAGAGCCCTTACTGCTGCTCGATCATCCTATTTTTCTAACTTAATTGAGGAAAATAAGAACAATCCGAAATTCCTTTTTGATACTGTCGCAAAGCTAATTAAAAAGCAGCATTCCCCAAGAGAGGATGGCTTTCACTTCAGCAGTGATAAATTCATGAACTTCTTTGAGCAAAAGATCATGATCATCAAAGCAAATTACGGACTCCTCTTTAAATCTGCGTATTCCTTCAAAGCTCAGTTGTCCTGAGTCTGCACAACTCTGCCAGGACCTAGGATCAAGAGAGACGCTCAAGTGTTTTAGTACTATATCTCTTGACACAATGATGAAAATAATCATGGCCTCTAAACCTTCAAGCTGCATACTGGACCCAATTCCAACTAAACTACTGAAAGAGCTGCTTCCTGTGCTTGGCCCTCCTATGTTGAACATAATAAACGGCTCTCTATCCACCAGATGTGTACCAAACTCACTAAAAGTGGCAGTAATAACGCCTCTCTTGAAAATGCCAAACCTTGACCCAGAAAATAAAAAAAACTATCGGCCTATATCGAATCTTCCATTCCTCTCAACATTTTTAGAAAAGGCTGTTGCGCAGCAACTCACTGCCTTCCTGAATACAAACAATATATACGAAATGCTTCAGTCTGGTTTCAGACCCCATCATAGCACTGAGACTGCACTTGTGAAGGTGGTAAATGACCTTTTAATGGCATCAGACAGAGGCTCTGCATCTGTCCTTGTGCTCCTAGACCTTAGTGCTGCTTTTGATACCATCGATCACCACATTCTTTTGGAGAGATTGGAAACCCAAATTCGTCTACACGGACAAGTTCTGGCCTGGTTTAGATCTTATCTGTCAGAAAGATATCAGTTTGTCTCTGTGAATGGTTTGTCCTCTGACAAATCAACTGTAAATTTCGGTGTTCCTCAAGGTTCCGTTTTAGGACCACTATTGTTTTCACTATATATTCTACCTCTTGGGGATGTCATTCGAAAACATAATGTTAACTTTCACTGCTATGCGGATGACACACAGCTGTACATTTCAATGAAACATGGTCCCAAAATTGCCCTCGCTAGAAGCATGTGTTTCAGACATAAGGAAGTAGATGGCTGCAAACTTTCTACTTTTAAACTCGGACAAAACAGAGATGCTTGTTCTAGGTCCGAAGAAACAAAGAGATCTTCTGTTTAATCTGACAATTAATCTTACTGGTTGTACAGTCGTCTCAAATAAAACTGAAGGACCTCGGCGTTACTCTGGACCCTGATCTCTCTTTTGAAGAACATATCAAGACCATTTCATGGACAGCTTTTTTCCATCTACGTAACATTGCAAAAATCAGAAACTTTCTGTCCAAAAATGATGCAGAAAAATTAATCCATGCTTTTGTCACTTCTAGGTTGGACTACTGCAATGCTCTACTTTCCGGCTACCCGGATAAAGCACTAAATAAACTTCAGTTAGTGCTAAATACGGCTGCTCGAATCCTGACTAGAACCAAAAAATTTGATCATATTACTCCAGTGCTAGCCTCTCTACACTGGCTTCCTGTCAAAGCAAGGGCTGATTTCAAGGTTTTACATTACATTTAAGTCACTTAGCAGACGCTCTTATCCAGAGCAACTTACAAATTTTACTGCTAACCTACAAAGCATTACATGGGCTTGCTCCTACCTATCTCTCTGATTTGGTCCTGCCGTACATACCTACACGTACGCTACGGTCACAAGACGCAGGCCTCCTAATTGTCCCTAGAATTTCTAAGCAAACAGCTGGAGGCAGGGCTTTCTCCTATAGAGCTCAATTTTTATGGAATGGTCTGCCTACCCATGTCAGAGACGCAAACTCGGTCTCAACCTTTAAGTCTTTACTGAAGACTCATCTCTTCAGTGGGTCATATGATTGAGTGTAGTCTGGCCCAGGAGTGGGAAGGTGAACGGAAAGGCTCTGGAGCAACGAACCGCCCTTGCTGTCTCTGCCTGGCCGGTTCCCCTCTTTCCACTGGGATTCTCTGCCTCTAACCCTATTACAGGGGCTGAGTCACTGGCTTACTGGGGCTCTCTCATGCCGTCCCTGGAGGGGGTGCGTCACCTGAGTGGGTTGATTCACTGTTGTGGTCATCCTGTCTGGGTTGGCGTCCCCCCCTTGGGTTGTGCCGTGGCGGAGATCTTTGTGGGCTATACTCAGCCTTGTCTCAGGATGGTAAGTTGGTGGTTGAAGATATCCCTCTAGTGGTGTGGGGCTGTGCTTTGGCAAAGTGGGTGGGGTTATATCCTTCCTGTTTGGCCCTGTCTGGGGGTGTCCTCGGATGGGGCCACAGTGTCTCCTGACCCCTCCTGTCTCAGCCTCCAGTATTTATGCTGCAGTAGTTTATGTGTCGGGGGGCTAGGGTCAGTTTGTTATATCTGGAGTACTTCTCCTGTCCTATTCGGTGTCCTGTGTGAATCTAAGTGTGCGTTCTCTAATTCTCTCCTTCTCTCTTTCTTTCTCTCTCTCGGAGGACCTGAGCCGTAGGGCCATGCCCCAGGACTACCTGACATGATGACTCCTTGCTGTCCCCAGTCCACCTGGCCATGCTGCTGCTCCAGTTTCAACTGACCTGAGCCCTAGGACCATGTCCCAGGACTACCTGACATGATGACTCCTTGCTGTCCCCAGTCCACCTGGCCATGCTGCTGCTCCAGTTTCAACTGTTCTGCCTTGTTATTATTCGACCATGCTGGTCATTTATGAACATTTGAACATCTTGGCCATGTTCTGTTATAATCTCCACCCGGCACAGCCAGAAGAGGACTGGCCACCCCACATAGCCTGGTTCCTCTCTAGGTTTCTTCCTAGGTTTTGGCCTTTCTAGGGAGTTTTTCCTAGCCACCGTGCTTCTACACTGCATTGCTTGCTGTTTGGGGTTTTAGGCTGGGTTTCTGTACAGCACTTTGAGATATCAGCTAATGTACGAAGGGCTATATAAATAAATTTGATTTGATTTGTTTGGGGTTTTAGGCTATGTTTCTGTACAGCACTTTGAGATATCAGCTCATGTACAAAGGGCTATATAAATACATTTGATTTATATAACATTTCAGTTTGTCCGTGATGTGTACGCCGAGGAACTTAAAACTTTCCACCTTCTCCACTACTGTCCCATCAATGTGGATGGGGGCTCCTCTGCTGTTTCCTGCAATCGTAAATTCTTTGCACAGTAAGTAGCCACGCCCCGTTTGAGGTCAGAGAGTGTATCAGCCTGATGGAACCGCCCCCTTCGGCCAGAGTGCATAAAAGGATTGCCCACAGAGATTAACATTAGAACATGAAAGACAGGGAGTTGCAGCCCACGTCTAAAGTGGTTTAAACGCTGAATCTCAGAGATCAGGAAACGGGAGCTACACATTTGAAATGGTTGGAACTTTGAACCTCAACACGAGGTGAAGAAATAAACTCACCTTCCTTTTTGGACCGGAACATTGCCGTGTGGCATCTGTGCGTGTGAAGTGGTCTGAATCCTGAACCCTGAGTAAATCGTCACGAGGTGTGGGCAAGAGGCTCGCCTCCAAGACAATCATAGGTACTGCTGGTTAGCTGTCCTTTAGTCGGATATTGATAAAACTAATCTAGGTAAAACTATCCTACTACGAGTCTCAAATCACTGTATTCTCTGACTATCATCACCAATGGGAAACATCGACATGGCTGGCTATCTTCCAGAGTGAACAACAGTAGAAAAGACGGGTCCGGACCCTTTTGGACAATCAGAGCCTTACCACCGTCCCGCTGAAAGGCCAATCCACATCCTTCCTAGGAAGGCTTAGTTCTGACAGAAATAAATGGTGAAAAAAGACATACACAAGTAAATACATTCATGATTTCTTATTCCAAACGGGCGGCGGTTCGTGTGCAAAGTATATGATTCATGTGAAAATAGTTCTAAAATGTATCCACGATAAGTGTCCTTTTTTCTCCATCCCCCCATCTCTGTGGTAACAAGCCGTCATATTGTCAGTCCGCTAGGGACCTTCTTCTCATGTATTAAGTGAGTGTGTATGTTATTCTGTTTCTCAGTTAGTTAGTAAATAAATCATTTAACCAATTGGTGTAGTCCTGAAGCATGAGTAAAGCTGTGGCTTTTGTAGATGCATGAGGTTAAGACTTCATAGAATGATGATATTATATAGATGACGTAGCAGTAAGTCGTCCTGTCGTGTCGTGCCCCTTGTATATATCGTTTCTTTTTCGTTTTTTTACATATTTTTCTTCGCATATCTCTTTAAAAACATTTTGCTAAACCTAAGCTTCCAAATACTCTCCTGCAACCCTCTATTTTTCCTAAAGTATTTATATTTACTTCGGAACCGGAACCCCTCAACTGAAGCTAGCCAGCTAACCACCAGCTATGCTAGCGGTCTTCAGCTAACCGGTCATCAGCTAACCTTTAGCCCGGAAAGCTCTCGCCAGTTCGAACAACGCGACTCTAACCAGAGCATAACGGACCTATTTATTTTTCATCCCCGGATTCCCACCGCAAACGGAACATTTTTCAGCTGGATCTTCACAACTAGCTATCTAGCTAAACCGCAACCCCGGATGATTACTCCTGGCTAGCGTTTCCACCCACTTAGCTTGAAGCTAGCCCGGCCAGAACAACTGTGCTACCACCGTAGCATACTCCTGGGCTACAATACCCGGGCCCACGACCGGTCTATCGATGCCACCGCATGAAGAGGAATAAACAGACTCACCCCATCGCGACGTCCCCCAAAGGCTAACTCTCTAGCCCTTGCTATCTCCCTGCTTGCTAATTCGGCCTGCTAACTGCTAGCTTGTCTAGCTCCGGTCCGCTAACTGCTACCTTGTTTAGCCCGGGCCTACGAACTGTTAGCTTGTTGGCACAGGCCTGCTAACCGTCTGAATCTCCGCGTCCCAAACACTCACTGGACCCATATTTACTTTCTATCTCTTTTAGATTTTTAATTTGTTTATACCTTCCAGAAACCTGCCTCACCCAATGTGATACGGAATCGCTATTATTTTTAATTTTTTAGAACACACTCAAGAACCTCCAGGAGCTAACCAGCTAACTAGCTACAAGCTATTTAGTCATTGTTAGTTTTTTTTTTACCTGGATAACACTCGCCAGTCCAGCTTCCCTGCCCCATCCACCGCTGCCCCCTGGACACTGATCTCTTGGCTACATAGCTGATGCACGCTGGACTGTCCATTAATCACGGTACTCCATTCTGCTTGTTTGTTTTATCTGGTGGCCCCGTTGCCAAGTCAACGCCATTTTACCTGGTGTTGTTGTGCTAGCTGATTAGCGGTTGTTGTCTCACCTACTGTTTTAGTTAGCTTTCCCAATTCAACACCTGTGATTACTGTATGCCTCGCTGTATGTCTCTCTCAAATGTCAATATGCCTTGTATACTGTTGTTCAGGTTAGTTATCATTGTTTTAGTTCACAATGGAGCCCCTAGTTCCACTCTTCATACCCCTGATAACTACTTTGTCCCACCTCCCACACATGCGGTGACCTCACCCATTACAACCAGCATGTCCAGAGATACAACCTCTCACATCATCACCCAGTGCCTGGGCTTACCTCCGCTGTACCCTCACCCCACCATACCCCTGTCTGCGCATTATGCCCTGAATATATTCTACCATGCCCAGAAACCTGCTCCTCTTATTCTCTGTCCCCAATGCTCTAGGCGACCAGTTCTGATAGCCTTTAGCCGCACCCTCATACTACTCCTTCTCTGTTCCGCGGGTGATGTGGAGGTAAACCCAGGCCCTGCATGTCCCCAGGCACCCTCATTTGTTGACTTCTGTGATCGAAAAAGCCTTGGTTTCATGCATGTCAACATCAGAAGCCTCCTCCCTAAGTTTGTTTTACTCACTGCTTTAGCACACTCTGCTAACCCTGATGTCCTTGCCGTGTCTAAATCCTGGCTCAGGAAGGCCACCAAAAATTCAGAGATTTCCATACCCAACTATAACATCTTCCGTCAAGATAGAACTGCCAGAGGGGGAGGAATTGCAGTCTACTGCAGAGATAGCCTGCAAAGTAATGTCATACTTTCCAGGTCCATACCCAAACAGTTTGAACTACTAATTTTGAAAATTACTCCCTCCAGAAATAAGTCTCTCACTGTTGCCGCCTGCTACCGACCCCCCTCAGCTCCCAGCTGTGCCCTGGACACCATTTGTGAATTGATCGCCCCCCATCTAGCTTCAGAGTTTGTTCTGTTAGGTGACCTAAACTGGGATATGCTTAACACCCCGGCAGTCCTACAATCTAAGCTAGATGCCCTCAATCTCACACAAATCATCAAGGAACCCACCAGGTACAACCCTAACTCTGTAAACAAGGGCACCCTCATAGACGTCATGCTGACCAACTGGCCCTCCAAATACACCTCTGCTGTCTTCAACCAGGATCTCAGCGATCACTGCCTCATTGCCTGTATCCGCTACGGAGCCGCAGTCAAACGACCACCCCTCATCACTGTCAAACGCTCCCTAAAACACTTCTGTGAGCAGGCCTTTCTAATCGACCTGGCCCGGTTATCCTGGAAGGACATTGACCTCATCCCGTCAGTTGAGGATGCCTGGTCATTCTTTAAAAGTAACTTCCTCACCATTTTAGATAAGCATGCTCCGTTTAAAAAATGCAGAACTAAGAACAGATACAGCCCTTGGTTCACTCCAGACCTGACTGCCCTTGACCAGCACAAAAACATCCTGTGGCGGACTGCAATAGAATCGAATAGTCGTGATATGCAACTGTTCAGGGAAGTCAGGAACCAATACACGCAGTCAGTCAGGAAAGCTAAGGCCAGCTTCTTCAGGCAGAAGTTTGCATCCTGTAGCTCCAACTCCAAAAAGTTCTGGGACACTGTGAAGTCCATGGAGAACAAGAGCACCTCCTCCCAGCTGCCCACTGCACTGAGGCTAGGTAACACGGTCACCACCGATAAATCCATGATTATCGAAAACTTCAATAAGCATTTCTCAACGGCTGGCCATGCTTTCCGCCTGGCTACTCCAACCTCGGCCAACAGCTCCGCCCCCCCCCCCGCAGCTCCTCGCCCAAGCCTCTCCAGGTTCTCCTTTACCCAAATCCAGATAGCAGATGTTCTGAAAGAGCTGCAAAACCTGGACCCCTACAAATCAGCTGGGCTTGACAATCTGGACCCTCTATTTCTGAAACTATCCGCCGCCATTGTCGCAACCCCTATTACCAGCCTGTTCAACCTCTCTTTCATATCGTCGGAGATCCCCAAGGATTGGAAAGCTGTCGCAGTCATCCCCCTCTTCAAAGGGGGAGACACCCTGGACCCAAACTGTTACAGACCTATATCCATCCTGCCCTGTCTATCTAAAGTCTTCGAAAGCCAAGTCAACAAACAGGTCACTGACCATCTCGAATCCCACCGTACCTTCTCCGCTGTGCAATCTGGTTTCCGAGCCGGTCACGGGTGCACCTCAGCCACACTCAAGGTACTAAACGATATCATAACCGCCATCGATAAAAGACAGTACTGTGCAGCCGTCTTCATCGACCTTGCCAAGGCTTTCGACTCTGTCAATCACCATATTCTTATCGGCAGACTCAGTAGCCTCGGTTTTTCGGATGACTGCCTTGCCTGGTTCACCAATTACTTTGCAGACAGAGTTCAGTGTGTCAAATCGGAGGGCATGCTGTCCGGTCCTCTGGCAGTCTCTATGGGGGTGCCACAGGGTTCAATTCTCGGGCCGACTCTTTCCTCTGTATATATCAATGATGTTGCTCTTGCTGCGGGCGATTCCCTGATCCACCTCTACGCAGACGACACCATTCTATATACTTTCGGCCCGTCATTGGACACTGTGCTATCTAACCTCCAAACGAGCTTCAATGCCATACAACACTCCTTCCATGGCCTCCACCTGCTCTTAAACGCTAGTAAAACCAAATGCATGCTTTTCAACCGATCGCTGCCTGCACCCATATGCCCGACTAGCATCACCACCCTGGATGGTTCCGACCTTGAATATGTGGTCATCTATAAGTACCTTGGTGTCTGGCTAGACTGCAAACTCTCCTTCTAGACTCATGTCAAACATCTCCAATCCAAACTCAAATCAAGAGTTGGTTTTCTATTCCGCAACAAAGCCTCCTTCACTCACGCCGCCAAGCTTACCCTAGTAAAACTGACTATCCTACCGATCCTCGACTTCGGCGATGTCATCTACAAAATGGCTTCCAACACTCTACTCAGCAAACTGGATGCAGTCTATCACAGTGCCCTCCGTTTTGCCACTAAAGCACCTTATACCACCCACCACTGCGACTTGTATGCTCTAGTCGGCTGGCCCTCGCTACATATTCGTCGCCAGACCCATTGGCTCCAGGTCATCTACAAGTCCATGCTAGGTAAAGCTCCGCCTTATCTCAGTTCACTGGTCACGATGGCAACACCCATCCGTAGCACGCGCTCCAGCAGGTGTATCTCACTGATCATCCCTAAAGCCAACACCTCATTTGGCCGCCTTTCGTTCCAGTACTCTGCTGCCTGTGACTGGAATGAATTGCAAAAATCGCTGAAGTTGGAGACTTTTATCTCCCTCACCAACTTCAAACATCAGCTATCTGAGCAGCTAACCGATCGCTGCAGCTGTACATAGTCTATTGGTAAATAGCCCACCCATTTTCACCTACCTCATCCCCATACTGTTTTTATTTAATTACTTTTCTGCTCTTTTGCACACCAATATCTCTACCTGTACATGACCATCTGATCATTTATCACTCCAGTGTTAATCTGCAAAATTGTAATTATTCACCTACCTCCTCATGCCTTTTGCACACATTGTATATAGACTCCCCCTTTTTTCTACTGTGTTATTGACTTGTTAATTGTTTACTCCATGTGTAACTCTGTGTTGTCTGTTCACACTGCTATGCTTTATCTTGGCCAGGTCGCAGTTGCAAATGAGAACTTGTTCTCAACTAGCCTACCTGGTTAAATAAAGGTGACATTTTTTTTTAAAAATAAATAAGAGGTTATGATTAATATGTTGAATGTTTTATGGATGTGACAGGTAAAGACCTTATAGAGTTTAATTTGGGAGATGGTGACTCTTTAAACAACCACTTCTGTGGTGCCCCAAATGCATAATGGGTTAATTGTTACATGATTCATTTAAATCGGGTAACAATTAAAACATCGTTAGTGGATTAAATAAATAAGTAATCAGATTAACAAGAGTAAATTCACGACAGTGAGCATAGCCTTGCTATTGAGAAAGGTCGCCGAAGGCAGATCTGGCTCTCAAGAAAAGACGGGCTATGTGCACACTGCACACAAAATAAGGTGGAAACTGAGCTGCACTTCCTAACCTCCTGCCAATATGTATGGCCATATTAGAGAAACATATTTCCCTCAGATTACACAGACCCACAAAGAACATGAAAACAAATCGAATTTTGATAAAGTCCCATATCTATTGGGTGAAATACCAGTGTGCCATCACAGCAGCAAGATTTGTGACCTGTTGCCACAAGAAAAGGGCAACCAGTGAAGAACAAAAACCATTGTAAATACAACTATTTGCACATCATTACAACACTGTATATAGACATAACATGACATTTGAAAAGTTTAGGGTCACTTAGAAATGTCCTTGTTTTTGAAAGAAAAGCTTTTTTTTTACCATTAAAATAACATCAAATTGATCAGAAATACAGTGTAGACATTTTTATGTTGTAAATGACTATTGTAGCTGGAAACTGAATATTTTTTTATGGAATATCTACATTGGCGTACAGAGGCCCATTATCAGCAACCATCACTCCGGTGTTCCAATTGCACGTTGTGTTAGCTAATACAAGTTTATGATTTCAAAAGGCTAATTGATCATTAGAAAACCCTTTTGCAATGATGTTATTACAGCTGAAAACTGTTGTGCTGATCAAAGAAGCAACACAACTGGCCTTCTTTAGACTAGTTGAGTATCTGGAGCATCAAATCAAAGTTTATTTTTCACGTGGCCGAATACAAGAGATGTGAACCTTATTCATGACTGTCTTGATCAGGTCAGGTTACAGGAGACCACAACCCTACAGATTATCTCTCAACCCTAACAGAGGCGGAGAGATCTAGGGGTCTGAAGACGTAGGGGTTTTATGGCCCCCACGCCCCTGGTAAATCTCAGGCCACAGACAAATTCCTTTGTCCTCTCACTATAGAGAACCAGCCTCAGAACATTAAACATGAACTAAAGGGACTTTGGAACAATGGTTCTCGTCAGCCACAATGGTGGTCATGACGATAGATGGACTATGAAAATGTATGTCATTTTTGTTCTGTTATTAAAGGTTAATAGATGACGTTATTACGAAGACATTGTAATGTGAAGGGTTTTCCTAGTATATGTTTGATGTTTATACATTGTACGTTGTATGGAAAATATCCAAATCAAAGAGAATGCTTTGGGGAAGATGAAATGTTAAGGTAGTTGACTAAAATGGGATTTGAGAAAAACCTAACCCGTGCCTCATTAACTTGGTATGCCCAGAGAATTGCCCTAAAGGCGGCTACGCCCACTTCTGGCCCAAGGGTATAAAACCTGTGAGTATAGAATTTACAACAGGACTACGTGACCCCAGCTGCAGCAGGGTCTTAAAAAGTCAACAAACCCAGAACGTGCAACGCAAGTTTGAGGACAAAGAAATCCTTTTCTACCCAAGCTACGGATGAGTATCTGTGTCTAAGCGGGTGAATTCAAGTCGAACCACCTAGCCTCCATCTCCCATCGAATCGTGGTATCTAAAGGGTTTCATTCCTATGCTGTGAGCTATGAGCTACAGAGCTGTCTGGCCTCAGAAGACCCCTTCCAGAGAAAGGGATGAGGGAACAGACTCCTAAGCCAAAAAGGACACTGACACCGGGAAAGACGGTCAGAGAGGTGCACCAGAGTAGTGCGTCATCGAACAGCTGAAGGCCTACGCAGAGAATCCCCTGAGATCATTCCCACGTAATTAAATCATTGTATTCTGACCCATAAGAGCAGCAGTTTGAGGCAAGGCTAGGGTTAGAATAGCATAGCTGACAAATTCACCCAAATGTATATTTCTCGTGTACTTCTTTCCGTTCGCTCTCTTTTGAAATTCCCATTGTGGGTAACACGCCGCGCCACAGTGTGTTGGCCCGTTATACTACGTTCTAATCAATAGCCTATAATGTGTTTTGTCTATGTGTATCTTTTATCATAATTTTAGCTTTTTAGTAAATAAATATTCAACTAAGATTGGTGTGGTACGAATTCATTAGTGGGACCCGGGTCCGTGCAGATTCACAGGCTATACGACGTTCAGAACGAGACTGTTTGAGGCAAATGGCTCATTAGCGGCTGTTGTAAAAAATCTATATTCTGATATTCTTTGAGTTAATTTGGGAAATAGAAACTCAATAAAAACTTGTTTTCCCATGGTGCGCCAGGTTAATGAGTTTATAATTGCTTGATTCAGTTAATCACGTAATTAGAAACTTGTAATCATTCGATGAGCAACAGTCGTCACATGAACTAATACAAAGTCATGAAACCTTACAGTGAAATGCTTACTTACAGGCTCTAACCAATGCTGCCAAAAAAAGGTATGTGTGTGTGTGTAGGTAAGTAAAGAAATAAAAACAACAGTAGAAAGACATTTGAAAAAAAGAGTAGCAAGGCTATGTCGTGTCTTTGGCTATGCCGGATTAAGTGATATGACATGCTATTCTATAAAATAATGTATCCGTAATTAATATTACCTGATTGAGCTAATCATGTAAATGTAATTAACTAGGAGAGTCAGGACACCACAAAATAATATTTATAGAGCATCCCGGAGTCGCCTCTTCACTGTTGACATTGAGACTGGTGTTTTGCGGGTACTATTTAATGAAGCTGCCAGTTGAGGATTTGTGAGGCGTCTGTTTCTCAAACTATGCACTCTAATGTACTTGTCCTCTTGTTCAGTTGTGCACTCCTCTTTCTATTATATTTAGAGCCAGTTTGCGCTGTTCTGTGAAGGGAGTAGTACACAGCATTGTACCAGATCTTCAGTTTCTTGACAATTTCTTGCATGGAATATCCTTCATTTCTCAGAACAAGAATAGAATGAAAGAGTTACAGAAGAAAGTTCTTTGGTTCTGGCCATTTTGAGCCTGTAATCGAACCCACAAATGCTGATGTTCCAGATACCCAACTAGTCTAAAGAAGGCCAGTTTTATGGCTTCTTTAATCAGAACAACCGTTCTCAGCTGCGCTAACATAATTTCAAAAGGGTTTTCTAATGATCAATTAGCCGTTTAAAATCATAAACTTGTATTAGCTAACACAACGTGCTAGAAACACAGGAGTGATGGTTGCTGATCATGGGCCTCTGTACACCTAAGTAGATATTCCATTAAAATAAAAATCAGCCGTTTCCAGCTACAATAGTCATTTACAACATTAACAATGTCTACACTGTATTTCTGATCAATTTGATGTTATTTTAAATGGACAAAATGTTTTGCTTTTCTTTCAAAAACAAGTAGTGTAAATGTAATGGTTACTGTTAATTTGTGATTTTTGTTTATTGTCTCTTCCACTTGCTTTGGCAAAGTAAACACATGTTTCCAATGCCAACAAAGGCCTTTGAATTTAATTGAGGGGAGAGGGAGACAATTTGAAAAGAGAAGGTGAGAGAGAGACAGAGACAATAAGAACAGTGTGGAGCAGCCTGCTGCTACTGTATTTTTCACCACCCACCACCAGGCTGAGGAGAGGGGCTGCAGCTCTGCATCATGTCAGACCAGGAGAGATTTGCATTTATTAGGAATCCCCATTAGCTGTTGCCAAGGCAGCAGCTACTCTTCCTGTGGTCCAAACACATTAAGGCACTTACATATAAACACTTTTTTTTTTTAAGTGTATTTTTAATTTAAATAAAGGTTAACTAGGCAAGTCAGTTAAGAACAAATTATTATTTACAATGATGGCCTACGAGCCAGAAGTGGGACCAAGTCATTGTTTTACAAGTAAGTCTCAAGTCTTAGCACTCAAGTCCCAAGTCAAGACAGTCAAGTATTAAGTCAAGTCTCAAGTCCTAAACTTTGAGTTGAATCCTAAACAAGTCATAATGTGCTCTTCACCAAATATAATACCATTTCATATTTTTAACAAGAGTAATAGTATATTTAAGTTACACAAATCATGAATGCTTTTAAAAATATATATATTTTTATTACTTTCCAAATAAACGTTATATTTCCATGGAAATACATGGGTAGCCAGGACAAAGACACACACCCAATAGTGATCGACTATCGCTATGGGGCGCAATCGGGCGATGTAGGCTTGTACACAATCGCCCAACCTTAACACACACACACACAGAAAGACACACACACTCTCTCTCTGTGTGGTTACAGTAGGCTAATGTATGTCGATGGTTTTAGGAACAGCAGTAACATCAGGCAGGATTTAGGCTACCAACTGCCTAGCCATTTGGAGCTCAATCTTGGGTGCAATGATCACGTTCCCGCACTGACTGACTGTGTGGAGGCTCATTGATTTAACATTACGTTAGCCTACATGATACACTAGTAAAGTAATAACATATATAGCTGTCGGCTATATTAGCCATGACTTTCCGTTCTTTGTGCAGCTTCAAATGTCGAACAAAGTTGGAAATTGTTGCGCCTCCGTCTGTAATTTCCTTCCCGCATGTTGTGCAAGTTGCAATCCGTTTTTTGTTGATACAGCATAGTTTTTCTATCCGAAAATAATAATTTTGGGTATCATCTTTCCAAGGGCTCCATCTGAATTCACCTGCCGACGTTCCTCTGCACTGCCACGCACAACTTTCTCAGCTGGCACAACTTGATTGGCTGCTGTCAGATTCAAACTGTAATCCGTTAAATGAAGAGTTGATGCTGCACACTTTCTTTAATAGCATAATTTTTTATATTTGGGCTTGGGGAGGGTATCAAGTCAGGTCAAGTCATAAGGCTCAAGTCCAAGTCAAGAGTCATTGGTGTTAAAGTCGAGTTGCAAGTCATCATTTTTGTGACTCAAGTCTGACTTGAGTCCAAGTCATGTGACTCAAGTCCACACCTCTGCTACAACAGTGGGTTAACTGCCTTGTTCAGGGGCAGAACAACAGATTTTTACCTTGTAAGTTCGGGGATTTTATCTAGCAACCTTCCGGATACTTTGTTAGAGGCATTATAGCCTGTGTTAAGCTTCACGGTTGTTTCTTTGTTTTGTTGGCGACATTTACCTAAATAAACAGAAATGTACGCTCACTACGCCGCACTTTGGTCTACTTCTTACGACGCCCGTGACACAGGCCCAGCTCCAGCTACACTTGATCCCTGAATGGTTCTATGCAGTACTGTGCACCTCCCATAGTCTGTTCTGGACTTGGGGATTGTAAAGAGACCTCTGGTGGCATATGCATGGAAGTAGTATAAACAGACAGCAAGGCACATTCAGCTTGTCAACACTTCTTACAGAAATGAACAGAGAACATGTCTGGAGAGGGGGGAGTCATGGAGCAGCTGGGAGGATCAGTCAACCAAGACAACCCAGCTTCACACACACACACACACACACACACAGCATCATTTGAGCGTTTTAAGTGTTGAAATCAATTGAATTTTCATTTTAATTTGTTTTAGGATATTTAATTCAAATTTTATCATTTTGAATTTGTGTTAGGAAATATTTGTTATTTATAATGCACAAAATGAATTTGTAATGCACAAATGAATCCTAAAATGAACTTAAAACTAATTAAATGAATATTACATTCAGTTTTAATATTCAATTTCTAAATTCTGTTTCTAAATTCAGATTCAAAACAGCTCTAAAACATTATGCTGTTACTTTGCCAGACAGGAGAAGTAGAAGAACAAGGATAAATCTGACTCCCTTCCAGACAATTCCCAAGTAACTAAGGCCACCTGAACTCATTAATGGCCATTGCATCGACTGTTTTTGCTGGCAGAAGCAAGACAGTACTGAGCACGAAGCAGTCATTTTAACCAACTCTTAAGAAAGGACTCTTATTTGATATTAGGCTATACATGATCAAGCACAATGTAGTGCGATGCCACTGTACCACCACTGTCACGGTGAGTTTAACTGTCCGTCATGCTTTGATTACTCGCAAAGCTAATTAGTTGAATGCAGGATACAGTAGGTGGTTAGTTTGTTAGAATAGGTAAAAACTAAGACAAAGTGTGACACAGTGATTGATGTTTAATTTATTTCAGACCAACCATAACAGCCCAAAACAGGTTTCTTATGAAGGTAGCTAGCTATGCTATCAACAGTTTACCCCATACCATGGCCTGGTTAGCTAGATCCAGATGTTTTAGCATGTAGCCATGGTTACCACCCCCCAGTCTCATACAGTAACATATGTACACTGTTTGTTGGCAACCAGGCAGTGCCCTGCCTCCTAGAGTTTGTTTAGCAGACAAATAAAGAAGCCAGCACACACTCCAACTCAGTTTAAAGTGGGCAAAAAGTAGTGACATTTTTTGACATCCTCATTAAATGATTACATTTTGGTCAGATGTGTAGACCATCCTTTCCTAAAGTATGGGTCACAACACATGTTGGGTAGCAATTGGTCAGAGTAAAATGTATAATTATATAATTGATTACTGGAATTGATTTGTCAAAGTGCAAATGCACTCACTGTTCAGTACACTCTCTGCTTAGCAGTGATCTCTGCTCAGTTTGTCAGCTGCGCAAGTGGGAGATGCCCGTGGGCTTCACGGTTTACCTGATCTTTTTTTCTGCAGTTCTCTTGAAGATCACTCCGCGACCCACACGCTGCTGCGCTGTCGTTCAGCAGCAGATGATGTGCTGTCAGCCACTGACTTGTCATTCCCACTCTCCACTGTCATCAAATGGAATCAAGCTAGCCACAAGTTCTGGCTGAACTCAATCGTCATGAAACGCAAATACAGCGATGAGTTTCTCTCTCTTGGTTTCATACACACTTTGAGAAATAATGAGGAATGCCCACAATGTGTTTTGTGCGGGGAAGTGCTTAGTAATGAGTCTCTCAAAATGAACAAATTAGTAAAACATCCACAGCATGAGGGTAAACCCAGGGAGTTCTTTCAGAACAGGGAAGAATGCTTCAGCAAACATTGCGCCCACAGTGGAAAAGTAAGTCATCAAGCAAGGCATTGTTGTCATTTTATCTCTCATACTAGTCAATGCGAGTTTCTCTTTCAAACAATCCCCTGACCTTGTACACATCTAATAGCTAACATTAGCCACAGCAAGCTACAGTAGCAACCGTAAGTAACAGTTACACAGATGAAGGTGAAAAATGATCAGGTCTATTGTACATTTTATTGTAGAAATGATTGTTTGCAACTGTTGCTGTTAAAATACAAGTAATAATGTTTTATTCTGAACTGGAATAAACTGAAGCAAGATGCTTTTAGAGGCAAACCCGCTCACACAGGTCTGGGTTGTTGATCTACAGCAGGAAGCAGTCTCCTGCCTGACTGAGAAAGCAGTAGATGTTCTGAACCAGTTTGGCACCACATACCTATGCGAGTCAGGTATACTTAAAAAACATGTACAGAAACAGACGCAATGCTGAGCATCACCTCCATGTTACACTGTCAAAATCAGAGTCCAGAATAGACATGCTTGTTAAAAACTTCAACCTGTGTGATTTGGTCAATCAGCATATTCCAGTTCTGAATAAACAAATAGTTATTGTATCTTAACAGCAACAGTTCCAACTTGGACTTTTTTTCACCAATACTTTCTACAGTAAGATGTGCAGTAGGCCTGATAATTTTTCATCTGTACTATTACTTAGAGTGGCACTATCAAAAACTGAGCCTGTGTGTGTGTTCTGTTATACATCGTTTTGAGACGTAGAGTAGGTGAATGGATGATCTCTGCATGTGTGGTTCCCACCGTGAAGCATGGCGGGCCCTCACACCTACGTCCCTCAAAGAACTTCACTCAACTCTATGCAAACTGGAAACCACATATCTTAAGGCCGCATTTATTTTAGCTAATCTGTGGAAAAAAGCTAATCTGAGGAAAACGCTACCAAAGTTCTACCAACACATTGACTGTAGCACTCGCTCTGAGAAATCATTGAACCACTACTACTTAGCTTTTCGAAATGCTTACAAGGCCCTCCCCCGCCCTCCCTTCGGTAAATCTGATCCTCCTTTCCTATAGGCAGAAACTCAAACTGGAAGTACCCGTGCTAAGGACTATTCAACGCTGGTCTGGCCAATCGGAATCCATGCTTCAAGATTGCTTTGATCACGCGGACTGGGATATGTTCCTGGTAGCCTGTGAGAACAACATCAATGAACACACAGATATGGTGACTGAGATTATCAGGAAATGTAGTACCCACTGTGACTATTAAAACCTACCCCAAAATTTGTTTTGTTAGAGGCATTATTGCCTGTGTTAAGCTTCACAGTCATTTCTTTGTCTTGTTGGAGACATTTACCTAAATAAACAGAAATGTATGCTCACCACACCGCACTTTGGTCTACTTCTTACGTCGCCCGTGACAGAACTACCCACCACCAAAGGACCAAGCAGAGTGGCCAGGAAAGGCAGGGGGGCACACGGGTCGGTCAGTGCTCCCCCACAGCCGATCTATCCTGTGCCTCCTCCAAGGACCAGGCCTCCAGTAGGTCTCCCCAGCCTGGTCCATCCTGTGCCTCCTCCAAGGACCAGGCCTCCAGTAGGTCTCCTGGTTCATCCCGTGCCTCCTCCAAGGACCAGGCCTCCAGTAGGTCTCCCCAGCCTGGTCCATCCTGTGCCTCCTCCAAGGACCAGGCCTCCAGTAGGTCTCCTGGTTCATCCCGTTACTTCTACACAGACCAGGCCTCCAGTAGGTCTCCCCAGCCTGGTGAGTCCGGTGCCTGCTCCACGGGCCAGTCTGGGGCCCGCAGCGAGGGTGCCCAGTCCGGGGCCACCAGCAAGGGTGCCCAGTCCGGGGCCACCAGCAAGGGTGCCCAGTCCGGGGCCCGCAGCGAGGGTGCCCAGTCCGGGGCCCGCAGCGAGGGTGCCCAGTCCGGGGCCCGCAGCGAGGGTGCCCAGTCCGGGGCCCGCAGCGAGGGTGCCCAGTCCGGGGCCCGCAGCGAGGGTCCCCAGTCCGGGGTCGGCAGCGAGGGTCCCCAGTCCGGGGTCGGCGACGGGGGTCCCCGCACCAGAGGCGGTACCAAAGTGGGGTGAGCCAGAGGTGGAGCGAAGTCTACGTCCCGCACCAGAGCAGCCACCGCGGATAGATGCCCACCCAGACCCTCCCCTATAGGTTCAGGTTTTGCGGCCGGAGTCCGCACCTTTGAGGGTGGTGGGGTACTCTCACCTCCCAAACTACACGAATCAGATCTAATCACGTAGGTCAACTATTTTGGATTGAAAACGGCGAATTTCGCCAGAAGGTGATTAGTTTGCATCCCTGAACAAAGGACCTGATTATGGACTTCACGAAACAGCAGAGGGAGCACCAGGACTGCAGTGGAAAAGCTGAAAGCTTCAAGTTCCTTGGCGTACACATCACTGACAAACTGAAATGGTCCACGACCACAGAAAGTGTGGTGAAGAAGGCAGGAGGCTGAAGAAATTTGGTTTGGCACCTAAAACACTCACCACCTGTTATGGCAACTGCTCCGCCCGCAACTGCAGGGTTCTCCAGAGGGTGGTGTGGTCTGTCCAAGGCATCACCGGGGGCAAACTACCTGCCCTCCAGGACACCTACAGCACCTGATGTCACAGGAAGGCCAAAAAGATCATCAAGGACAACAACCACCCAAGCCACTGCCTGTTCACCCCGCTATCATCCAGAAGGCGAGGTCAGTACAGGTGCCACAAAGCTTGGAAAGAGAGACTGAAAAACAGCTTCTATCTCAAGGCCATCAGTCTGTTAAATAGCCATCACTAGCACCTTAGAGGCTGATGCCCTATATACATAGACTTGAAATCACTGGCCACTTTAATAATGTTTACATATTTTGCATTACTCGTCTCATATATATATATATATACTGTATTGTATTCTACTGTATTTTAGTCTATGCCGCTCTGACATTACTCGTCTCATATATATATATATATACTCTATTCTACTGTATTTTAGTCTATGCCGCTCTGACATGACATTCTACTGTATTTTAGTCTATGTCTGACATTATATATATATATATATATATATATATACTGTATTGTATTCTACTGTATTTTAGTCTATGCCGCTCTGACATTACTCGTCTCATATATATATATATATACTCTATTCTACTGTATTTTAGTCTATGCCGCTCTGACATTACTCGTCTCATATATATATATATATACTGTATTGTATTCTACTGTATTTTAGTCTATGCCGCTCTGACATTACTCGTCTCATATATATATATATATACTCTATTCTACTGTATTTTAGTCTATGCCGCTCTGACATTACTCGTCTCATATATATATATATATACTGTATTCTACTGTATTTTAGTCTATGCCGCTCTGACATTACTCGTCTCATATATATATATATATACTGTATTGTATTCTACTGTATTTTAGTCTATGCCGCTCTGACATTACTCGTCTCATATATATATATATATACTGTATATATATATATATACTGTATTCTACTGTATTTTAGTCTATGCCGCTCTGACATTACTCGTCTCATATATATATATATATACTGTATTCTACTGTATTTTAGTCTATGCCGCTCTGACATTACTCGTCTCATATATATATATATATACTGTATTGTATTCTACTGTATTTTAGTCTATGCCGCTCTGACATTACTCGTCTCATATATATATATATATACTGTATATATATATATACTGTATTCTACTGTATTTTAGTCTATGCCGCTCTGACATTACTCGTCTCATATATATATATATATATACTGTATTCTACTGTATTTTAGTCTATGCCGCTCTGACATTACTCGTCTCATATATATATATATATATATATACTGTATATATATATATACTGTATTCTACTGTATTTTAGTCTATGCCGCTCTGACATTACTCGTCTCATATATATATATATATACTGTATTCTACTGTATTTTAGTCTATGCCGCTCTGACATTACTCATCCTAATATTGATATATCCCATTCCTTTAGATGTGTGTACTGTGTATTGTTTTGAAATGGTTAGAAATGACTTTAGATATTACTGCACTGTTGGAACTAGAAACACTAGCATTTCCCTACACCCTCAATAACATATTTTTTTGTGACCCTAAAAAATTTATTTGATTTGAATGGTTAACAAAGAAATAGGTATTCTTATATGCTTAATTTAGAGTTATTCATTTTACTTTAGTTGTTCTACAAACGTTGGGCAATATGTTTTGATTTTGAATACATTGGAAGGATGCATGATGCGACTAATGATGATTTTTTTTTTAAAGTCGCTTGAAAAGGCACGAGCTCTGATTTTTTATTTTTTTTTGCGCCGGCTATACACACTACCTCAGTCACTCATTCACAATTTGACAAGCACTTGATAATGCCTAGAATCTCAACGGCGGCATCCCCTTTGTGTGGCCGTAATGGACCCTAAAAAAAAATCCATGCTGTTTGTGTCCAGTGGACTTTTCGTCAGGCAACAAGATGAGTAGGCCTAATGAACAGCAAAAGCACTAGCTTATGTCAATCTATTATCCCCTATTGTACTAAGGTCGACCTATTCTACTCTGTGTGAGAAATAAATACATAGTCTGGGACAGTTGTGGGATGCGATAGAGCTCAAATGAATACAACCACTAGCATCAAAATATATATATTTTTTGACACAGTGTGGCTGACACAACATTTAGTTTAAAATGATGATAACTATTAGGCTAATTCTTCACATTATAAGTGCGGGAATGCACACATGGTAGCAGGATATAAGCGAAAATATTCCATTAACGGAAAACACCATTATCATAAGCAACCGCAAATGCAATTATGCATGTAATGTTTTTATTATAAAGGTGCATTTTTATGGTGAAAATGATCTTCCCCAAACTTGGAACTCACACGCTTCTTATGTATGCCAGTTAGGCTCAACACACCTTGTAAAGCCGATTAATGTGCATCATTTTTTAGAAGTTATTCAGCCACTGTAATTGTGATACAAACCTTATTAAAACATGCTGGGCATCATTCACAAGTGATAATATACAATTCAAAGTTTCTACAGCTGCACCATCGAGAGCATACTGACTGGTTGCATCACTGGCTGGTATGGCAACTGCTCAGCCTCCGGCCGCAAGGCACTACAGAGGGTAGTGCGTACGGCTCAGTACATCACCGGGGCCAAGCTTCCTGCCATCCAGGAACTCTATACCAGGCGATGTCAGAGGAAGGCCCTAAAAGTTGTCAAAGACTCCAGCCACCCTAGTCAAAGACTGTTCTCTCTGCTACCGTATGGCAAGCGGTACCGGAGTGCCAAGTCTAGGACAAAAAGGCTTCTTAACAGCTTCCCAAGTCCTAAGACTCCTGAAAAGCTAACCAAAGGGCTACCCAGACCACTCTTTTAAGCTGCTGCTACTCTGTTTATTAGCTACTGTATGCATAGTCCTTTTAACTCTACCTACATGTAACCTCAATTACCTCGACTAACCGGTGTCCCCGCACATTGATTCTGTACCGGTACCCTCTGTATATAGCCTCGCTATTGTTATTTTACTGCTGCTGTTAAATTATCTGTTACTTTTATTTTATATTGATATATTTTTTACTATTTTATTCTCGTTTTTTTGTACATTTATTTTTTTTTCTTCTTAAAGCATTGTTGGTTAAGGGCTTGTAAGTAAGCATTTCACTGTAAGGTCTACCTACACCTGTTGTATTCGGCGCATGTGACATTTCTCGTGCAATTGCATAGCCGATTGAAATGTTGCGCAACATGAGCTGATTTAACTAGATTTTCAAATACATTTGCATTGAAGTCAGAGTGATTAGATAGCACAGCTATTTTCAGGTCTCTCCAGAGTTGTTAGATCGGGTTCAAGTCTGGGTTCAGGCTGGGTCACTCAAGGACATTAAGAGACTTGCCCCAAAGCCACTCCTGCATTGTCTTGGCTGTGTGCTTAGGGTCGTTGTCCTGTTGGAAGGTGAACCGTCGCCCCAGTCTGAGGTCCAGAGTGCTCTGGAGCAGGTTTTCATCAAGGATCTCTCTGTACCTTGCTCCATTCATCTTTCCCTCGATCCGGACTTGTCTCCCAGTCCCTGCCACTAAAAAACATCCCCACAGCATGATGCTGCCACCACCATGCTTCACCATAAGGATGGTGTCAGGTTTCCTCCAGACGTGATAATTGCCATTCAGGCCAAAAAGTTCAATGTTGGTTTCATCAGACCAGAGAATCTTGTTTCTCATGGTCTGAGAGTCCTTTACGCGCCTTCTGGCAAACTCCAAGCCGGCTGTCATGTTTTACTCTAATATAAAGGCCTGATTGTTGGAGTGATGCAGAGATGGTTGTCCTTCTGGAAGGTTCTCCCATCTCCACACAAGAATTCTGGAACTCTGTCAGAGTGACCACCGGGTTCTTGTTCACCTCCCTGACCAAGGCCCTTGTCCCGATTGCGCAGTTTGGCCGGGCGGTCAGTTCTAGGAACAGTCTTGGTGGTTCCAAACTTCTTCAATTTTAGAATGATGGAGACCTTGGGGACCTTCAGTGCTACAGACATTTTTTGGTACCCTTCCCCAGATCTGTGCCTCGACACAATCCTGTCTCGGAGCTCTACGGACAATTCCTTCAACCTCATGGCTTGGTTTTTCCTCTGACACGCACTGTCAACTATATAGACAGGTGTGTGCCTTCTCAAATCATGTCCAGTCAATTGCATTTACCACAGGTGGACTCCAATTAAGTTTTAGAAGCATCTCAAGGATGATCAATGGAAACAGGATGCACTTGAACTCAATTTCGGGTCTCATAGCAAAGGGTCTGAATACTTCTGTAAATAATTTGCAAACATTTCTAAAAACCTGTTTTAGCTTTGTCATTGTGGGGTGTTGTGTGTAGATTGATGAGAATCAATTTTAGAATAAGGCTGTAATGTAACAAAATGTGGGAAAAGTCAAGGGGTCTGAATACTTTCCGAATGCATTGTATAGTGTATGTTACTGTATGAGACTGGGGGGTAAACCATGGCTACATGTTAACACATCTCAACATCTGGATCTGGCTAACCAGGCCATGGTATGGGGTAAACGGTTGCTAGCATAACCAACTGCCTCCATAAGAAGCCTGTTTTGTGCTGATCTGGTTGCTCTGATTAAATAAAATGAAACAACCAATGTGTTACAGCTTCCCTTAGTTGTACTTATCCCAAGAGTTTACATTACAGTTGACAAGCAGCTAAGTTACCCCCTATAGTACATTCCACTATTTAGCGTTGTGAGTGGTCAAAGTATAACAGAGTTAAAACTTACCGTTGAGAGCGGTGGTACAGCGGCATCACGCCACATTGCGCTTGATCTGGTGTAATATCAAAGACAACTCCTTTCTTAGAAGAGTCAGTTAATATGAATGCTCACTGATGACGCTTGCTTCAACGCAACAGCCATTAATGCGGTCAGGTGGTAGCCTGTTTTACTTTGCGATTGGCTGGAAGGGAGTTCGATTTATCATTGCTCTTCTACACTTCCTGGCCACGATGTTGTTGAGAGCAGTTTTGAATCTGAATTTGAATGCATCGGAGAAAATGAATTCATGGAACTTTGGTAAACTTGAAATGATAGTTTGTAAATGTGATACCCAGAAAACGAATGCAATATCTACCACATTGAAACTGAATATAGAAATATTGAATTTGAATATTGAGTTATATTTTAAAATGCAATATTCATTCAAATCAGTTTCAAATCATAAAATACAACTTCAAATTAGGAATGTAATGATTCAATTTGTGCATTACGAATGAACAAATATTGAATTCAATATCCTAACACAAATTCTCAAATTCCAATTCAATATCCGAACATAAATTCAAAATTATAAAATTCAAATACAATTTCTGTTGGCATTGAAATCGCTCCATAAGCATCCCTATGGTGCTACTGTTATGATACCTTACAGTCTCTGAGATTCAAACCTGGGTGCATGTGTATAGCAGGGTTGGGCCAAACTCTGTTTCAATCCAGTCAATTCAGGAAGTTAATGACAATTCCAAATCAAGAATTTTCAATATGGATTTCCCTATTCTTGAGCTGGAATTGTAGTTAAACCTTCTGAAGAATTCAAATGGAATTCACGCCAACCCTCATGTGCATCTGCATGTGATCTTCTGTATTTATGGCTATAAGTTATCTGTGTATGGCTGTGTGTGCTAGCAGGTGCATCTCTCTTCCTGAACTGCGATGCTGAGAAGACGAGGCTGCTCTTGAACTTGTCCTTGTGATTCTTCAGCATGATGTCACTGTCTATGACCACCTGTTGGAACCACACCTACTACCCATTCAGGCCTTCCAACATCACCTGCACCTGGGGGGAGAGAAGGGGGCTTAGAGGTGTGTGTGGGGGTTGGGTGTGTGTGTGCACGTACGGTGCATATGTGTGTTCATCCGTGTGTGGTGTGTGTGTGTGCTACTCACAGCCTGGTCCCCGGTGACATCATACTTCTCCAGAATAGCAAACTGTTCATGGATGGGAAGGGATCTGACACTATCTTCTGAAGGTCCAACTCCAACCCAACTGTCCTATGTGACCTCAGTGTTGAACATATAGATCCTGTCATGTGGATGTGTATGGTAAACATGTCTAAGCCTGCAGACTAGACAGTGAGAGTGTGCAATAATGTCTTATGGATTTGTCTGGGACAGTGCTATCTAAATCGTTGGAGAGTCAACACTCCATGCGTGTACACTACATGCTGGTCTGGCTCAGCACTTTGTTATTGAGCTTTGTCGACAATCAGACATGTTTCTTTCTTTGAATTCATTCTGACCTTTGTTCAAATCTGTTTTGTATTGTATTTTACTGTACTTTCATACAGTTTTGAACGCAGAACACAAATGTTGGCCAAGTATAATTTTGGACTAATATGAGTTGAAGCCAAAAGCAGAAACCAATCTGGCAAACAAGCTACCGCCCCCTCCCCCCTCCTATCCATGTTGCCAGACCTGGCGAAGTCGGCGTCGAAGGAGGACACGGGGGGGTTGAGGCGCTGGTGTCTTCTGATGAAGGGGTCCTTGTTGATCCCCTGGATCTCTCTGTGTTTGTCCCAGGGCTTCAGGTAAGCCTGTGTTAGCTGTCATCCCTGCTGATCCCGCTGCCTGGATCATGCCAATCTCCTCATCTTGTTCTGGGGTCAGAGATGGAGAGGATCACCATATAAAATAGGTCAAAGCTCCTAACATCTGATACAGGATCAGCTATGTTGGAAATGTCCTCATCTTTCTGGGGTTGGCGAGAGAGAGAGAGAGAGGGGGATGTGTAAAGGAATCACCTTATGGAGTAAGTGATAGAAGAGGTAAAAGCCCCTATTCTAACAACTGATACCAGGTCAGATATTTTGGTTTAAACTTTAAATTCATTCCATCCTCTCTTGCGAAACAGAATTGTATCTAAATGAGACAAATGACTATGGTTAAAATGTTGCGTATATTAGCCTGATCTGAGATCAGTGGATAAAAGCACCATCTACCTCAAACTCACCATATGGTACATAGAGTGCTGTACACTTGACTACATAAGAGCACATGCTTCCACACATAGTTAAATACAGTGAGTTGACACCCTTTTGACACATTGTAACAGGCACTTACACTTTTCATGAGTGAACACATTTAACAGCCTGGCGGGTGTCACTGGGGATCAACTAGACCATGCTGATTAGGGTTCAGAACCTAACAGTTGTAGTATTCCCCCTCAATGGAGATATGGCTGGAGACAGACAGACAGACAGACACACTCACACACACACATATACACACATGGAGAGCAACCTCTGGTCTACTCCAGTCCACCATCTTCTGACTGTTTGATTAAAGCCAGAGTCAGAGGGAGACTTGTTACTCCCTGTGGAAGACCAGCTGTCAATCAACCCAGGAGACAGCTGACAGGGAGAGCTGATTAAAATGGATTGATGAGAAGAGAGGATGGAGAGAAATGGTATAAGAGGAACGGGGTTAGTAAATGTTGTGAGAGAATAAGGCGAGGGTGAAGGAGCAGGGGATGAAGGTGAGGAGGAGGTATGGTAACGAGGGATGAGGAGGGGTGATACTGGACAGGGGGGTGAGGATGGAGTGCAAATGAAGAGGAGGAGGGAAGGGGGGATGGGGGTAAGGATGAAGAGACTAAATGAAATCTAGGGGATCTATATGAAGAGAAGGAGTGAAAAATGAAAGATGGATGAGGTGAGAAAAGGTGAGGGGTCAGAAGCGAAGACAAAGAAGAGGAATGAACTGAAGAACAGGGCAAGAATCAGGAGAGGGATGAGAGGGATCTAACCTATGTGTTTGTGTGTTACCTATGATGCAGCAAACAGGTTTCCTCTGTGAGAGTCTGCATGTGAGGTGTGGGAGGCATTTGAACACAGAGATGGTGCTGATCAGCTGAGAAATTATGTTTTTCGCGGTCTGTTGTGGTAGCTTCTGAAGGGTCGGGGAGAATGCTACTTGTTGATGCGCAGACAGACAGACCTGACAGACAGAACTGACAGACAGACAGACAGACAGACAGACAGACAGACAGACAGACAGACAGACAGACAGACAGACAGAAACACGACCCATTGCCACTTACACTAACCAACGTGTTCTGCCTCTCTAGTCAAAGACCTAAAGAACTTGCAGAGAGCTCTCCTCCAATCATTATCCAACAGCCTATCTGAACTTTACATTCCCTTCATGATTCCTGGATAAAGATTTGATGAAATATGACTTTAATCGTGTACGTTTTAATAACATAAACGGATCCTCTTGTATAGAGAATGGCAACATGTTAAAGCATTCTGAACCCTACCCTCTTAGTCTATCACTTGATGCAAGCTGAACCTCGGCAAGACGGAGCTGCTCTTCCTCCCGGGGAAGGACTGCCCGTTCCATGATCTCGCCATCACGGTTGACAACTCCATTGTGTCCTCCCAGAGCGCTAAGAACCTTAGCGTGATCCTGGACAACACCCTGTCGTTCTCAACTAACATCAAGGCGGTGGCCCGTTCCTGTAGGTTCATGCTCTACAACATCCGCAGAGTACGACCCTGCCTCACACAGGAAGCGGCGCAGGTCCTAATCCAGGCACTTGTCATCTCCCGTCTGGATTACTGCAACTCGCTGTTGGCTGGGCTCCCTGCCTGTGCCATTAAACCCCTACAACTCATCCAGAACGCCGCAGCCCGTCTGGTGTTCAACCTTCCCAAGTTCTCTCACGTCACCCCGCTCCTCCGCTCTCTCCACTGGCTTCCAGTTGAAGCTCGCATCCACTACAAGACCATGGTGCTTGCCTACGGAGCTGTGAGGGGAACGGCACCTCAGTACCTCCAGATTCTGATCAGGCCCTACACCCAAACAAGGGCACTGCGTTCATCCACCTCTGGCCTGCTCGCCTCCCTACCACTGAGGAAGTACAGTCAGCCCAGTCAAAACTGTTCGCTCCTCTGGCCCCCCAATGGTGGAACAAACTCCCTCACGACGCCAGGACAGCGGAGTCAATCACCACCTTCCGGAGACACCTGAAACCCCACCTCTTTAAGGAATGCCTAGGATAGGATAAAGTAATCCTTCTCACCCCCCCTTAAAAGATTTAGATGCACTATTGTAAAGTGGCTGTTCCACTGGATGTCATAAGGTGAATGCACCAATTTGTAAGTCGCTCTGGATAAGAGCGTCTGCTAAATGACTTAAATGTAAATGTAAATGCAGATATGTTACATACATTAAGCCTATATCACATGTCATGGCTGATTTATAAAGTGGGGGGGGGAGTGAGGGAGAGAGCGGGGGAGAAATAAATAAAGTGAGGGTGATGTATAATGCTCTCCATATGTAAGGTAAGCTTGCTGCTTAATGCCCTGTGTTGGTGAGACAAGGACAAAGAATGTTCTCTTTCATTGTATTCTAAATAGTGTGGAGGTGTCGACCTGTCTGACTGTGTCTCTCGCTGCGACCGTGGAAATGCTACAATGTCAAATGTCATCAGACACTGAGAACGGATGACATTGTTCGACTTTCAAACATGAGACTTTTGTTTGGGTATGTGTTAGTACCTGTAGGAGTAATATTGCCAGAATACATCGTGAGACCGAAATATCAATATCTCTTTAGAAACTGCCTTGAAGTCTATTTCAATCTGCAATGCTTATGCACACGTGTTAAAAACGGGGTGTGTGTGTGTGCATGTGTGTACGTGCATGCATGTGATTAAGTGCGTGTGCTTTTCTGTCTGTTTGAATACGTACCTGTGAGTTGGCTCCGGGGGCCTCCTGGCCCAGCACCACATGCACCCTGAACAGAAGAGGGGGTTGGGTGAGGTCTTGCTGTCTCCGCTGATGGCCTTGGACAGCTCCTGTAGGGACCACATGCCATCCATCGTCTCTGTGTGTACAACCCAGTGCTGCTGGATCTGAGAGAGACACACACACACACACACACACACACACACACACACACACACACACACACACACACACACACACACACACACACACACACACACACGCACACACTTATGTAGATAGCACTGCACATTCACTATCATCAGTCCATCATCTACTCGCTCAACCACCTAATGGCATCTATTTGTAATTTCATCCACAGGTGAAGTTCTAATGAAGATATTTTCTGGATGGACAGTTTTAATTTTCTATAATGAAATCATCTCATGGAATTATCTTGCTAGCCACTGTTTTATGAGGACAAATTAGCCCAAAAAAGTAAGTAAGCAGAAACTAGCAGGGAATAGGTACTCTCCCACACACACCCATCCCCCACCACAACACACACACACCTCAGGCCTGTCTGTGAGGAAGGTCTTATAGACCTGGGGCATGATGGCCACGATGTCCTGATGTGCTGAGCTGAGCCTCAGGAGCTTGGCCTGGTGGTGGGCCTGGTGGTGGCACTGCTGGTCCCCCTCAAATTCCAGGTCCCTGTACACCCCGAAGAGAGAAGAGGAGGGAAGCTGCAGAGATGACAAGCTCTTCTCTCATATTGCTCTGGAAGCCAGACCTAATTCATAGAGAGTAATCCAGCTCTCACTCAGAATTCCAGATCCCAACTCCGATCTCCGAAATGTACGGCTTTCATGGGGATAAGGCCTGCCGCGCAGAATAAGCCTCCGTGAGCGAGAGAAGAGTAGTTTGGGGGGGGGGGTAGAGAGAGGGCTGCTCTGAGGGGGGGGGAGTAGAGAGAGAGGCTGCTCTGAGGGGGGAAGTAGAGAGGGGCTGCTCTGAGGGGGGAGTAGAGAGGGGCTGCTCTGAGGGGGGAGAAGTAGAGAGGGGGCTGCTCTGAGGGGGGAGAAGTAGAGAGGGGGCTGCTCTGAGGGGGGAGAAGTAGAGAGAGGGGCTGCTCTGAGGGGGGAGTAGAGAGGGGGCTGCTCTGAGGGGGGGGAAGTAGAGAGGGGGCTGCTCTGAGGGGGAAGTAGAGAGAGGGGCTGCTCTGAGGGGGGGGGAGAAGTAGAGAGGGGCTGCTCTGAGGGGGAGAAGTAGAGAGAGGGGCTGCTCTGAGGGGGGAGAAGTAGAGAGGGGGCTGCTCTGAGGGGGGAGAAGTAGAGAGAGGGCTGCTCTGAGGGGGGAGAAGTAGAGAGAGGGGCTGCTCTGAGGGGGGAGAAGTAGAGAGGGGCTGCTCTGAGGGGGGAGAAGTAGAGAGGGGCTGCTCTGAGGGGGAAGTAGAGAGAGGGGCTGCTCTGAGGGGGGAGTAGAGAGAGGGCTGCTCTGAGGGGGGAAGTAGAGAGAGGGGCTGCTCTGAGGGGGGGAGTAGAGAGGGGCTGCTCTGAGGGGGGGGTAGAGAGAGGGCTGCTCTGAGGGGGGGGAGAAGTAGAGAGGGGGCTGCTCTGAGGGGGGGGGAAGTAGAGAGGGGCTGCTCTGAGGGGGAGTAGAGAGAGGGGCTGCTCTGAGGGGGAGTAGAGAGGGGCTGCTCTGCTCTGAGGGGGAAGTAGAGAGAGGGGCTGCTCTGAGGGGGGGGAGTAGAGAGAGGGGCTGCTCTGAGGGGGAGAAGTAGAGAGAGGGGCTGCTCTGAGGGGGAGAAGTAGAGAGGGGGGCTGCTCTGAGGGGGGGGGGAGAAGTAGAGAGAGGGGCTGCTCTGAGGGGGGAGAAGTAGAGAGAGGGGCTGCTCTGAGGGGGGAGAAGTAGAGAGGGGCTGCTCTGAGGGGGGAGAAGTAGAGAGAGGGCTGCTCTGAGGGGGGAGAAGTAGAGAGAGGGGCTGCTCTGAGGGGGGAGTAGAGAGGGGGCTGCTCTGATGGGGGGAGTAGAGAGGGGCTGCTCTGAGGGGGGAGTAGAGAGAGGGCTGCTCTGAGGGGGGAGTAGAGAGAGGGCTGCTCTGAGGGGGGGGAGAAGTAGAGAGGGGCTGCTCTGAGGGGGAGTAGAGAGAGGGGCTGCTCTGGGGGGAGTAGAGAGAGGGGCTGCTCTGAGGGGGGAGTAGAGAGGGGCTGCTCTGAGGGGGGAGTAGAGAGGGGCTGCTCTGAGGGGGGAGTAGAGAGAGGGGCTGCTCTGAGGGGGAGTAGAGAGGGGCTGCTCTGAGGGGCGGGGGAGTAGAGAGAGGGGCTGCTCTGAGGGGGGAGTAGAGAGGGGCTGCTCTGAGGGGGGAGTAGAGAGGGGCTGCTCTGAGGGGGGAGTAGAGAGAGGGGCTGCTCTGAGTCAGTTCAGATCTTTTTAGCAGATTTTCTCTCTCTCCCTTAGCTACTACAAGGAAAACAGCACTCACAGACAATGACCTTTTTGACTTTGGGCTCGACAGATCTTGACATTGGCTCGACACAAACCTGATCTTAAACTTCCTGAGAGAGTGGAGAGGGGAGGAGAGACAGGGGAAAGGGGGAGAGAGGAGAGGGGGAAAGGGGAAAGGGGGAGAAGGGCGCGGTGCGGTGGCATGAATCCCTGCCAATGAGCGTTAGTGTTCATTATGCATGCTGCTGCTCAACCTGTCTGATGCCTGAGCCCCTATAACGACACTCTGGAAGACAAGGCATTACTTATAGTGTAGCAGGGTAGTGAACCATCATAACATCCAACGCAATGTCGGCAAAGCCTACTGTAGCACCGGGGTTCCCAAACCATGGGGAGCTCCCGTCGCCAGGGTGGTCGCAGTTGCCCTTTGGAAAAATACATATATTCTACTATATATATATATTTATTTTAAGGAACTCATTCAACTGACTCTTGAAAGCTGTAACAGTAGAATACACAAGGTGCAATTGTGAAATTGGGTAGTGAATTTGCAGTTTTTTGGCTTTTTTTTCCATCATTGTGTATATTAGAAAGCTATTTGATGCCAGAAATGCCCAGAGTAACTAACCCATGTCAGCTAAAGTTTTGTAGCCCACTGATTTTGTGATAAAGTTTGAGTCACACAGATATCCCATGAACACACAATAGACATGACAAAATGTGTAGAATTGTAGGGAATTAGCTTTAAAACTGCAAAATGTTCTCTCCACTCCATTGTAAAATGGATAGAATTGCAGGAAATAAGCTTTAAACTTACAAAATGTTCTCTCCTCCATAGAAATAGATGCGTTGCCCAATGAAGAAAGGGATGCCCGAGTGAAAAAGTTTTGGGAACCCCCGCTGTAGTATACTAGCACAACACGTCATTCATGATTATACTGTTAACTAGCAGTGTAGCATAACAGCCCTAGATCAGTTTGTGCTGTCTTGCCAACTCCTATAGCACTTACAGATCTGCAACCAGGCTATGCGCTGAAACTCCTGTGTCTCTTACCGTACATTTACCCTTGTATCACATAACCCCCCCCCTGCTTTCTAATGTTAACTTATTTGGCATTGGAATGGAATACAAATGAAATGCAGAAGGGTTATGTGAATTCATACAGTACTCTAACCCCCCCTTCCTCTCCACCTCTCCATCTTTTTCTATACATCTCTCCTACCCTCCTTTTCCCTATGGCGAAACGCACGCACGTACGCACACGGACACATAGCCCTCTGTACACTGGATACAACATGAATGTCTCAAAACACATGCATCACGACTTGCACCAGGCTGCGTGTGTGTGCATTTTCTGCTGGCAGCTGAATTCGTTTCACAGATCCAATTTTTATAGGTCTAGAAAATGCTGACCGCAGAATGATGACAACAACAGCAGTCTGTTTTGTGTGTGTGTGTGTGTGTGTGTGTGTGTGTGAGAGAGAGAGAGAGAGAGAGAAAGAGAGAGAGAGATGGAGGTGGTTTGTAAAAGCAGGGAGCTAAGCAAGCCACATCCTGTTGCTGTAGTGTATCTACAGGGTTTACTGCTGCATATCTAAAACCCTGGCCCAGGAGCAGAGACAGTACTGTAAAATACAGAGTTACTGTAAAATACAGAGTTACATAACAGTGCCTTACTGTATAATATTGATTTACGTAATACTGATTTACTGAATAATACTGATTTATGTTATACTGACTTGCTGCATAATACTGATTGATGTAATACTAACTTACTGTATAATACTTATTTATGTTATAATGACTTACTGTATAATCCTGATTTACGTAATACTGATTTACTGCATAATACTGATTTATGTAATACTGACTTACTGTATAATACTGATCTTTCCGGCTACCCGGATAAAGCACTAAATAAACTTCAGGTAGTGCTAAATACGGCTGCTAGAATCCTGACTAGAACCAAAAAATGTGATCATATTACTCCAGTGCTAGCCTCCCTACACTGGTTTCCTGTTAAGGCAAGGGCTGATTTCAAGGTTTTACTGCTAACCTACAAAGCACTACATGGGCTTGCTCCTACCTATCTCTCTGATTTGGTCCTGCCGTACATACCTACACGTACGCTACGGTCACAAGACGCAGGCCTCCTAATTGTCCCTAGAATTTCTAAGCAAACAGCTGGAGGCAAGGCTTTCTCCTATAGAGCTCAATTTTTATGGAATGGTCTGCCTACCCATGTGAGAGACGCAGACTCGGTCTCAACCTTTAAGTCTTACTGAAGACTCATCTCTTCAGTGGGTCATATGATTGAGTGTAGTCTGGCCCAGGAGCGTGAAGGTGAACACTCTCTCCACTGGCTTCCACTTGAAGCTCGCATCCGCTACAAGACCATGGTGCTTGCCTACGGAGCTGTGAGGGGAACGGCACCTCAGTACCTCCAGGCTCTGATCAGGCCCTACACCCAAACAAGGGCACTGCGTTCATCCACCTCTGGCCTGCTCGCCTCCCTACCACTGAGGAAGTACAGTTCCCGCTCAGCCCAGTCAAAACTGTTCGCTGCTCTGGCCCCCCAATGGTGGAACAAACTCCCTCACGACGCCAGGACAGCGGAGTCAATCACCACCTTCCGGAGACACCTGAAACCCCACCTCTTTAAGGAATACCTAGGATAGGATAAAGTAATCCTTCTCCCCCCCCCCTTAAAAGACCTAGATGCACTATTGTAAAGTGGCTGTTCCACTGGATGTCATAAGGTGAAAGCACCAATTTGTAAGTCGCTCTGGATAAGAGCGTCTGCTAAATGACTTAAATGTAAATGTAATGTAAATGAACAGAAAGGCACTGGAGCAATGAACCGCCCTTGCTGTCTCTGCCTGGTCGGTTCCCCTCTTTCCACTGGGATTCTATGCCTCTAACCCTATTACAGGGGCTGTGTCACTGGCTTACTGGTGCTCTTCCATGCCATCCCTAGGAGGGGTGCGTCACTTGAGTGGGTTGAGTCACTGACGTGGTCTTCCTGTCTGGGTTGGCGCCTTGTCGGCCTTATCTCAGGATGGTAAGTTGGTGGTTGAAGATATCCCTCTAGTGGTGTGGGGGTTGTGCTTTGGCAAAGTGGGTGGGGGTATATCCTGCCTGTTTGGCCATGTCCGGGGGTATCATCGGATGGGGCCACAGTGTCTCCTGACCCCTACTGTCTCAGCCTCCAGTATTTATGCTGCAGTAGTTTATGTGTCGGGGGGCTAGGGTCAGTCTGTTATAGCTGTAGTACTTCTCCTGTCTTATCCGGTGTCCTGTGTGAATTTAAGTATGCTCTCTCTAATTCTCTCTTTCTCTCTCTCGGAGGATCTGAGCCCTAGGACCATGCCTCAGGACTACCTGGCGTGATGACTCCTTGCTGTCCTCAATCCACCTGGCCGTGCTGCTGCTCCAGTTTTAACTGTTCTGCCTGCGGCTATGGAACCTTGACCTGTTCACCGGACGTGCTACCTGTCCCAGACCTGCTGTTTTCAACTCTCTAGAGACAGCAGGAGCTGTAGAGATACTCTCAATGATCGGCTATAAATAAGCCAACTGACATTTACTCCTGAGGTGCTGACCTGTGTCACCCTTGACAACTACTGTGATTATTATTATTTGACCATGCTGGTCATTTATGAACATTTGAACATCTTGGCCATGTTCTGTTATAATCTCCACCCGGCACAGCCAGAACAGGACAGGCCACACCTCATAGCCTGGTTCCTCTCTATGTTTCTTCCTAGGTTCTGGCCTTTCTAGGGAGTTTTTCCTAGCCACCGTGCTTCTACACCTGCATTGCTTGCTGTTTGCGATTTTAGGCTGGGTTTCTGTACAGCACTTTGAGATATCAGCTGATGTAAGAAGGGCAAAATAAATACATTTGATTTGATCTTCATAATACTGAATTACTGCATAATACTGATTTATGTAATACTGACTTACTGCATAATACTGATTTATGCAATACTGACTTACTGTATAATACTAATCTTCATAATACTGAATTACTGCATAATACTGACTTACTGTATAGTACTGATTTACGTAATAATGACTTACTGTACAATACGTATCTTTTCTCTAACCACTACTGTACTACAGCTTACTGTCTATGAGTGCAGTGAAGTGTCCTTCTAACCGAATGGCTACCAACCCTGGTCCTGGAGAGCATCAAAGTATGCCCCTTTCTTGTTACAGCCGAACATGAAAAAGCTTGATTCAACTAATTAAGTTCTTGATGAATAGCTCAATTGGCTGTTTTACACACTGTAGCTCTCTAGGATAGGCTCTAACTACCTATTTAACTGGATAAACTCTGTAGCGACTAATGTCACTCAGAGTGTGTGTGTGCGTTCATGTTCTGACCTTGTTGGCGTCCAGCCTGTAGTGGTTGATGAGGAAGTTGGATGCCCCTTCAGAGAACCAGAGCATCTTGGAGAGACCCGGCTGTATCTTCTTGTCCAGGAAACAGATATGCTCTCGCAACAGACCCAGCTCATCAGCAGACAGCGTCGTGATAATCCTGGACACACACACGGACGGACGCAGACAAACACAAACAAGAGATACACACACACAGATGGACCAAACATGAGTGTTTATAGAGGCAGCTATGTTTCATAAACACATTAGTATACAAAAATGCATAAAATACTGGTGGTCTTTTCTTCAATTCATTTCCTGCACTATATGATTTAACATAAATTCCCTGGGACAGTACTTTACAGGGAATTACACAAACACACACAGCTAACCAGGCATTAGTTTGTTGATACAGTATGAACACATGACCTATGGCCTTTTCTTACTATAAGTTATGAGCATTGTGCTACACATGGCCTGCCGCATGCTAATTGACTTCCACTCTAGGCTCCGCAGAGTGGGCTTCAATCTGAAGTAGTGTTGTGTGCTGAGCTTTACAGGGTCCCAGGCAGTGTGCATACACAGGCTTACAGTCTGATTTGCTTCATACTGAGTGAGGATGGAATGTGCGTGTGTGTATGTCTGCATGTGTGTGCAGTGATTGACATTATGGGTTTGTTTCAAATAGAAACCAGAAATATCACATTTAAGTATTCAGACCCTTTACTCAGTACATTGTTGAAGCATATTTGGCAGCGATTACAGCCTCGAGTCTTCTTGGTCATGACGCTACAAGCTTGGCAAACCTGTGTTTTGGGGAGTTACTCTAATTTTTCTCTGCAGATTCTCACAAGCTCTGTCAGGTTGGATGGGGAGTGCCGCTGCACAGCTATTTCTCAGGTCTCTCCAGAGGATGTTTGATTTTGGGACCACTCAAGTACATCTTGTCCCAAAACCACTCCTGCGTTGTCTTGGCTATGTGCTTCGGGTTGTTGTCCTGTTGGAAGTTGAACCTTCGCCCCAGTCTGAGGCCCTGAGCACTCTAGAGCAGGTTTTCATCAAGGATCTCGCTTACTTTGCTCCATTTATCTTTCCCTCAATCCTGACTAGTCTCCCAGTCCCTGAAAATTATCCCCACAGTATGCTCCTGCCACCACCACGCTTCATCGTAGGGATGGTGCCAGCTTTCCTTCAGACGTGACGCTTGGAATTCAAGCCCAAAAAGTTTAAACTTGGTTTCATCAGACCAGAGAATCTTGTTTCCCATTGTCGGAGTCCTTTAGGTGCTATACTCCAAGCGGGCTGTCATGTGCCTTCTACTGAGGAGTGGTTCCGTCCAGCCACTCTACCATAAAGGCCTGATTGGTGGAGTGCTGCAGAGATGGTTGTCCTTCTGGAAGGTAATCCCATCACCAAAGAAGAACTCTGGAGCTCTGTCAGAGTGACCATCTGATTCTTGGTCACCTCCCTGACCAAAGCCCTTATCCCCCCATTGCTCAGTTATGAAGAGTCTTGGTGATTCCAAACTTCTTCCATTTAAGAATGATGGAGGCCACTGTGATCTTGGGGACCTTCAATGAAGCAGACATTTTTTGCACCGTTCCCCAGATCTGTGCCTCGACACAATCCCGTCTCGGAGCTCTACGGACAATTCCTTTGACCTCATGGCTCTGACATGCACTGTCAACTAACTGTGGGACCTTATATAGACAGGTGTGTGCCTTTCCAAATCATGTCCAATCAATTGAATTTACCACAGGTGGACACCAATAAAGTTTTAGAAACATTTCGAGGATGATCAATGGCAAAGGGTCTGAGTACTTATGTAAATAAGGTATCTGTTTTTTAATTTTAGTATAAAGTCAAGTGGTCTGAATACTTTCCGAATGCACTGTAAATCTGAAATTGCAACCTTAGGAAGCTTGTTTAACAAACAAATGCTCTCTATAGCGGTACTTGCAGGCCTATGGGGAAATTCAGGTGTTTTAGTTTCAACAAAGTTCCTAGTCTGGAGATAGCGGAAGAAGTGGGTTTGGGGGAGGTTGAACTTTTCCTGTAGCTGAGCAAAAGAGGTGAACGTACCATCAAAGAATAATTGGTCTAGTGAAGAGAGGCCTAGTGAGAGCCAGATGCCAAAAGCCCCATCATTTAAAGACGGACAAAATAAAATGTTCTGATTGTTTGGACCTGACAGAGAAAAGCCTCTAAGACTAAAGGCTAAACGGAACTGATTTTACATTTTGAGAAACTGTTTCACAATTGGTTTGACACACTTTTTTCCTCGGGACATTGGGAGAGATGAGCACAACACAGAGGAAAGTGCTGCAGGTTTACATGATTCAGACTCCATCTGGACCCAGAGTGGTCTCGGGCCAGTACGATCAGTCTGTAGCCAGTACAAAAGGCCTCTGAAATGTGCAGCCCAATAGTATGCCAGAAAATGTGGTAAAGCTAATCCACCCAATGCCTTCTGTAAAGGTTTTCTACCAATCTGAGGTACCTTGACATCCGGTGAATTAACAATTATTTTGTAATAAAAATGGGTAGAACATTGAAATACAAATTTGGGCAACACCTTAACCCTTCCAATAAAAGAAAGAGGTAGATGTTCCCTGCAATTCTATACATTTTTTTTGTTGCCGCTTTAAAGCTAGTTTCCTGCAATTGTACACATTTTGTCATGTCTTATGTGTGTTCATGTGGTATCTGAGTGACTGAAACATTACAACAAAATCAATGGGGTAAAATACCTAGCTGGAAAAACATTAGCTGACATGGGCTAGTAATCAATTGGATATTTCTGACATGTTATAAAATTGCTCTCTGTAAGGTCTGCAATGGCAAGAGGAAAACTGCTGATATACTACCCAATTTCAAAACAGCACCTTGTGCATTCAACAGTAAGCTGAAAGCCCAATTGACTTCACTATATAAAAAAAAGAAGCTAAACTGAGTTTCTTACGTTGATTAGCCCCCTAGCCCTACAGTTTGTGAACCATTGGTTTAAGTGAAAGAAAATGTATGGCAGTACCTTCAGAAGATATTCACACTCCATGACTTTTCCACATTTTGTTGTCTTACAGTCTGCATTTAAAATGGATCACGTTGTGATTTTTTTGTCACTGATCACCACAAAATACCCCATCATTTGTATTTATCTAACATTTATTTAACTAGGCAAGTCTGTTAAGAACAAATTCTTATTTACAATGATGGCCTACTAAAAGGAAAAAGGCCTCCTGCAGGGACGGGGGCTGGGATTCAAATAAAATATAGGACAAAACATACATCACGACAAGAGAAACACTACAACACTACATAAAGAGAGACCTAAGACAACCACACAGCATGGCAGCAACACATGACAACAACACGGTAGGAACAAATGGTAGCAGCACAAAACATGGTACAAACAATATTTGGGTACAGACAGCACAAAGGGCAAGAAGGTAGAGACATCACATCACGCAAAGCAGCCACAAGTGTCAGTAAGAGTGTCCATGTCTTTCTTTGACTGTAGAGGTGGGTATTAAACTGACCAGCTCGAGTGTTTCTTGCAGCTCTGCCCAGTTGCTAGCTGTAGCAAACTGAAAAGAGGAGTGACCCAGGGATGTGTGTGCTTTGGGGACCTTTAACAGAATGTGACTGGCAGAACAGGTGTTGTATGTGGAGGATGAGAGCTGCAGTAGGTATCTCCGATAGGGGGCAGTGAGGCCTCAGAAGGTTTTATAAATAAGCATCAACCAGTGGGTCTTGCGTTAGGTATACAGATGACCAGTTTACAGAGGAGTATAGAGTGCAGTGATGTGTCCTATAAGGAGCATTGCTGGCAAATCTGATGGCCGAATGGTAAAGAACATCTAGCCCCTCCAGAGCACCCTTACCTGTCGATCTATAAATGATGTCTCCGTAATCTAGCATGGGTAGCATGGGTAGGATGAATCAGGGTTAGTTTGGCAGCTGGGGAGAAAGAGGAGCGATTACGATAGAGGAAACCAAGTCTAGATTTAAGCTTAGCCTGCAGCTTGAGCGAAGGACAGTGCACCGTCTAGCCATAATCCCAAGTACTTGTATGAGGTGACTACCTCAAGCTCTAAACCCTAAGAGGTAGTCATCACACCGTTGGGGAGAGGGTCATTCTTCTTACCAAACCACATTATCTTTGTTTTGGAGGTGTTGAGAACAGAGAAAGCTTGTTGGACACTAAGAAGGCTTTGTTGTAGAGTGTTTAACACAATATCCGGGGAGGGGCCAGCTGAGTATAAAACTGTATCATCTGCATATGAATGGATGAGAGAGCTTGCTACTGCCTATCGAGAATTGGGGTACTCCCTTGGAGACAGGAAGTGGCTGACAAAGCAGTGATTCTGACTTTATACACTGCACTCTTTGAGAGAGGTAGTTAGCAAACCAGGCCAAAGACCCCTCAGAGACACCAATACTCCTTAGCCGGCCCACAAGAATGGATTGGTCTACCGTATCAAAAGCTTTGGTCAAGTCAATAAAAATAGCAGCACAGCATTGTTTAGAATCAAGGACAATGGTGACATCATTTAGGACCTTTAAGGTTGCAGTGACACATCTATAACCTGAGCAGGAATCAGACTGCATACCAGAGAGAATACTATAGACATCAAGAAAGCCAGTCAGTTGATTATTGACAAGTTTTTCCAACACTTTTGATAAACAAGGCAAAATAGAAATAGGCCTAGAACAGTTAGGATCAGCTTGATCTCCCCCTTTAAATAAAGGATGAACCGTGGCTGCCTTCCAAGCAATGGGAACCTCCCCAGAGAGGAGCGACAGGTTAAAAAAGTCAGAGATAGGCTTGGCTATGATAGGGGCGGCAACCTTAAATCTGACCCAGATGTTTTTTTGGGGTCCAGTTTAAGGAGCTCCTTTAGCAACTCAGACTCAGTGACCATGGGGCAAGGGAAAAAGAGGGAGAAGCATCAGGGATAGTTGCATTAGAAGGGCTGGGAGATGAGGAAATGTTGGACTGGCAAGGAGGCATGGCTGAGTCAAATAGGAATCCTGACTTAATGAAGTGGTGATTAAAGTGCTCAGCCATGTGCTTCTTGTCAGTAACAACCACATCATCAACGTTAAGGGACGTGGGCAGCTGTGAGGAGGAGGGTTAATTCTCCAGGTCTTTCACAGTTTTCCAGAACTTCTTGGGGTTCGACCCACAGAGAGAGAACTGCTCCTTAAAGTAACTAACATTAATTAGCTTTCCGGATAGCCTGAGTGCACTTGTTTCTCATTTGACTGACCGAGAGCCAGTCAGCCTGAGTATGCGTGTGCCAAGATTTCGCCAAATGGAATTCTTGAGGTGGAGTGCCAGATTTTTTTTTTTTTTAATTGAACCTTTATTTAACCAGGTAAAATCCATTGAGGTTATAAAACCTCTTTTGCGTGGGAGACCTGGCAAGAAGGCAAAACAAGGAAATAGCAGTGTATCCATAAAACATTGCAGAAAAATACAGAATACACACAAAAGACAGTGTCACAAGTTAAAGATACAATTGAAGATTAGATACAACTGCAGTTATCACAAACAGTGTTGTCGATCAGAGTCTTACAAATGGTCGAACCAGGGGCTAAACCTGTTTTTAATTCACATTTTCTTTATGGGGGCTGGTTTGTTATCAATACCACTGAAAATATTAAAAAGAAGGTCCAAGCATCTTAGACAGTGGGGATCAAGCTGATTCTATTCCAATTTACAGAAGCCAGGTCATAAATATTTTTCTGGCAAGCGTCTATGACTAAATAGGAAAGGTCATTTAACTGAGCAGCCATTACGAACACAGGCTGTAAAACAGTGATCACTAAGGTCATTTACAGAAAACACCAGACTGATACATGTCAGGATTATTTGTGAGGATAACATCAAGGAGGGTAGCCTTTTCTGGGTGCTTGGAGTCATACCTTGTCAAAGTGGAATTATGTTTAACTTTCTTTTTATTAATTAAAAATGAAAAGCTGAAATGTCTTCAATCAATCAATAAAAAAAGAAAAACTCCATAGAAAGGCAGGTCACCTAGGAAGAAATGTCGAGGAACCAGGCTCTGAGGGGTGGCCAGTCTTCTTCTGGCTGTGCCGGTGGAGATTACAATTGCATTTAAGGCCAGATTGTTCTTCAAGATGTTCATATATGACCAGATTGGTCAATTAATAATCACAGTGGTTGTAGAGGGTGCAACAGGTCAGCACCTCAGGAGGAAATGTCAGTTGGCTTTTCACAGCAGGTGGAGTAGAGAGAAAGAGAGAGTCGAAAACAGCAGATTCGGGACAAGGTAGCACGTCCAGTGAACAGGTCAGGGTTCAATAGCCGCAGGCAGAACAGAGAGGCTTTATTACTGCCACTTTTAGTGAGTTTGGTACACAGGGAGGATAAGGAGCCATGTATTATGTTCAACATAGGAGGGACAAGCACAGGAAGCCGCTTCTTCAATAATTGAGTTGGAATTGGGTCCAGTATGCAGCTGGAAGGTTTGGAGGACATGACTATTTTCGTGAATGCATCAAGAGATACAGGATCAAAAGACTTGAGTGTCTCCATTGCTCCTAAGTCCTGGCAGTTCTGTGTACTCGGGACAACTGAGCTTTGGAGAAACACGCAGACGCAAAGACCAGTCCGTAATTTGCTTTCTAATGATCATGATATTTTCATCAAAGAAGTTAATGAATTCATCACTGCTGAAGTGAAAGCCATTGTCTCTTGGGGAATGCTGCTTTTTAGTTAGCTTTGCAACAGTAACCAAAATACATTTTGGATTGTTCTTATTCTTCGCAGTTAGGTTGGGAAAAAAGGCTGATGGAGCAGCAGGGGGGCTCTTCCCCACTGCACGGTACTGTCCTTCCAAGCTAGTCGGAAAACTTCTAGTTTGGTGGAGCGCCATTTCTGTTCCAATTTTCTGGAAGCTCGTTTCAGGGCTCTGGTATTTTCTATATACCAAGAAGTTCATTTATCGTATCACATTTTTTTGTTTTATTTTAAGTGGTGTGACTGCATCTAGGGTATTACGCAAGATCAATAAGTATTTAACCCCTTTCTTATGGCAAGCTGAAATAGGTTCAGGAGTAAATATTTGCTTAACAAGCCACATAATAAGTTGCATGGAATCCCTCTGTGTGCAATAATAGTGTTTAACATGATTTTTGAAGGACTACCTCATCTCTGTACACCACACATACAATTATCTGTAAGGTCCCTCAGTTGAGCAGTGAATTTTAAACACAGATTCAACCACAAAGACCAGGGAGGTTTTCCATTGCCTCACAAAGATGGGCACCTAGTGGTATATGAGTAAATATATTGCTTTGAGCATGGTGAAGTTATTAATTACACTTCGGATGATGTATCAATGCACCCAGTCACTACAAAGATAGAGATGTCCTTCTTACCTCAGTTGACGGAGAGGAAGCTGCTCAAGGATTTTACCATGAGGCCAATGGTGACTTTAAAACAGAGTTGAATGGCTGTGATAGAACTGAGGATGGATCAACAACATTGTAGTTACTCCACAATACTAACCTAATTGACAGAGTGAAAAGAAGGAAGCAAGTACAGAATACAAATATTCCAAAACAAACACCCTGTTTGCAACAAGGCACTAAAGTAATACTGCAAACGTTTTGACCTGTATACAATGGGTTATGTTTGTGGCAAATCCAATACGACACATTAGTGAATACCACTCTCCACATTTCAAGCATAGTGGTGGCTGCATCACCACTTTTCAGGATAAAAAAAGAAACCGAATGGAGCTATCCACAGGCAAAATCCTAGAGGAAAACCTGGTTCAGGCTGATTTCCACCAGACACTGGGAGATTAATTCACCTTTCAGCAGGACAATAACCTAAAACACCAGGCCAAATCTATGCGGGAGTTGCTTACCAAGAAGACAGTGAATGTTCCTGAATGGTCGAATTACAGTTTTGACTTAAATCTGTTTTAAAATCTATGGTAAGACTTGATGATTGTTGTCTAGAAATGATCAACAACCAATTTGACAGAGCTTGAAGAATTTTGAAAATAATAATGGACAAATATTGTACAATCAAGTTGTGCAAAGTGCTTTGACTCACAGCTGTAATCGCTGCCAAAGGTGATTATAACATGTATTGACTCAGGGGTGTGAATACTCTTGTGAATAAGATTTCTGTATTTAATTTTCAATAAATTTGCAAAGATTTCTAAAAACCTTTTCATTTTTTCATTGGGGTAATGTGTGTAGATGTGTGATAATTTGTATATATTGAATCTATTTTGAATTCAGTCTGTAACACAACAACATGTAGAATAAGTAAAGGGGTATGAATACTTTCTGAAGGCACTGTATGGCAGTCGGGAAAGATGAGCCAACTTTGATCTTTTTTTTTACTGATAACAATCAAAATACAAAGAATTCCAGTAGTGATCTTTCTGGTAGACACTTCTGTGTGTAAATAGCTAATTTACATTTTTGGGCACGTGATAACAATCTTCGGGGAACCAAAAAAAAAACTCCGGACTTACCCGATGGGCAAGTAACCTTTCAGACATGACTTTAATGTCAATCCCTGTGTGTGTAGCTGTTGTAGTCTCACACCACCAGCAGTACTCTCTGTCATGCTGCGGAGCTCCTCTCTCCTCTGGTACACGTCAGATACGTACTGTAGTGGGGGATCTCAAACAGCAGATGCTCCCAGTAGTGGATCTCATTGAACATCTTCAGCATGTTCTCACACGCACACACACACACACACACACGCACACACACACACACACACACACACACACACACACACACACACACACACACACACACACACACACACACACACACACACACACACACACACACACACATACACACACCTCAACAGTAATGTCTCAAAACACATGCATCACGGCTTGAATTGAACTGCAGCCATCCAGCCAGGCACTGTGCGTGTGTGTGTGTTCCGTGTTTTTTGTGTGTGTGTGTGTGTCGGTGTGTGTGTGTGTGTGTGTTTGAATGTGTGTGGATTCCGTGTGGATGCGAAGGATCTGGAGGTGATGTAGCAGAAAGTGATCAGCACAGCGTTTGAGACAGTCATCACCGTGGTGGAGGGCTTTCAGCTGTGAGATGTCTACCAGCACCCGCAAGATGGCAGGGACTATTTACAGTCTTCCAGAGCAAGAAGCACCACATAAAAAAATAAAGCTGTAGCCACAGTGCAGTACAGTAGGTGTTAGTGTGAGTGGGGTTGTGAGTGACAGAGCATGCATCTCTCTCTAAATGAACGTGAAAATGATCTGTATATCCCATGTGTGGCTTTATGTCTGTAGTGTGTGTACGTGTCGTGACAATGTCGGTATCCTATAACAGGAGCGTGTCCGTCCGTCCGTCCGTCTGTGGAAACTAAGATCTAGCGTATACGGTCTCTTTCATCTCTGGTGTGTGTGCTCTCTTCCGGTATAAACCACCTGTCAGAGTCTATGCCCTGTTTCTCCTTGCAGGGTGCCATGAGGGGCTGGTCCAGCCTCTTCAGACTCTGTCTGTCTGTCCTGACCATCTCATCCAGGGTCTGGACCAGCTGTCTGTCCATCCAGGTGTCGTTCCCATAGCAAACGATTAAAACATTCCCAAACCAGAAACCGTGGAGTGATGGCAGCATTCGCGTGAAACTGAAAGCGCGAACCACTGCTTTTAATCAGGGCAAGGTGACCGGAAATATGACCGAATACAAACAGTGTAGCTATTCCCTCCGCAAGGCAATCAAACAAGCTAAGCGTCAGTATAGAGACAAAGTAGAATCTCAATTCAACGGCTCAGACCCAAGAGGTATGTGGCAGGGTCTACAGTCAATCACGGATTACAAAAAGAAAACCAACCCCGTCACGGACCAGGATGTCTTGCTCCCAGGCAGACTAAATAACTTTTTTGCCCGCTTTGAGGACAATACAGTGCCACTGACACGGCCTGCAACCAAAACATGTGGCCTCTCCTTCACTGCAGCCGAGGTGAGTAAAACATTTAAACGTGTTAACCCTCGCAAGGCTGCAGGCCCAGACGGCATCCCCAGCTGCGCCCTCAGAGCATGCGCAGACCAGCTGGCTGGTGTGTTTACGGACATATTCAATCAATCCCTATCCCAGTCTGCTGTTCCCACATGCTTCAAGAGGGCCACCATTGTTCCTGTTCCCAAGAAAGGTAAGGTAACTGAGCTAAACGACTACCGCCCCGTAGCACTCACTTCCGTCATCATGAAGTGCTTTGAGAGACTAGTCAAGGACCATATCACCTCCACCCTACCTGACACCCTAGACCCACTCCAAATTGCTTACCGCCCAAATAGGTCCACAGACGATGCAATCTCAACCACACTGCACACTGCCCTAACCCATCTGGACAAGAGGAATACCTATGTGAGAATGCTGTTCATCGACTACAGCTCGGCATTTAACACCATAGTACCCTCCAAGCTCGTCATCAAGCTCGAGACCCTGGGTCTCGACCCCCCTGTGCAACTGGGTACTGGACTTCCTGACGGGCCGCCCCCAGGTGGTGAGGGTAGGCAACAACATCTCCACCCCGCTGATCCTCAACACTGGGGCCCCACAAGGGTGCGTTCTGAGCCCTCTCCTGTACTCCCTGTTCACCCACGACTGCGTGGCCACGCACGCCTCCAACTCAATCATCAAGTTTGCGGACAACACAACAGTGGTAGGCTTGATTACCAACAACGACGAGACGGCCTACAGGGAGGAGGTGAGGGCCCTCGGAGTGTGGTGTCAGGAAAATAACCTCACACTCAACGTCAACAAAACTAAGGAGATGATTATGGACTTCAGGAAACAGCAGAGGGAACACCCCCCTATCCACATCGATGGAACAGTAGTGGAGAGGGTAGCAAGTTTTAAGTTCCTCGGCATACACATCACAGACAAACTGAATTGGTCCACCCACACAGACAGCATCATGAAGATGGCGCAGCAGCGCCTCTTCAACCTCAGGAGGCTGAAGAAATTTGGCTTGTCACCAAAAGCACTCACAAACTTCTAAAGATGCACAATCGAGAGCATCCTGGCGGGCTGTATCACCGCCTGGTACGGGAACTGCTCCGCCCACAACCGTAAGGCTCTCCAGAGGGTAGTGAGGTCTGCACAACGCATCACCGGGGGCAAACTACCTGCCCTCCAGGACACCTACACCACCCGATGTTACAGGAAGGCCATAAAGATCATCAAGGACAACAACCACCCGAGCCACTGCCTGTTCACCCCGCTATCATCCGGAAGGCGAGGTCAGTACCAGGTGCATCAAAGCTGGGACCGAGAGACTGAAAAACAGCTTCTATCTCAAGGCCATCAGACTGTTAAACAGCCACCACTAACATTGAGTGGCTGCTGCCAACACACTGACTCAACTCCAGCCACTTTAATAATGGGAATTGATGGGAAATTATGTAAAATATATCACTAGCCACTTTAAACAATGCTACCTAATATAATGTTTACATACCCTACATTATTAATCTCATATGTATACGTATATACTGTACTCTATATCATCTACTGCATCTTTATGTAATACATGTATCACTAGCCACTTTAACTATGCCACTTTGTTTACATACTCATCTCATATGTATATACTGTACTCGATACCATCTACTGTATCTTGCCTATGCCGCTCTGTACCATCACTCATTCATATATCTTTATGTACATATTCTTTATCCCCTTACACTTGTGTGTATAAGACAGTAGTTTTGGAATTGTTAGTTAGATTACTTGTTGGTTATTACTGCATTGTCGGAACTAGAAGCACAAGCATTTCGCTACTCTCGCATTAACATCTGCTAACCATGTGTATGTGACAAATACAATTTGATTTGATTTTCCTACCCATCTCATCCAGGGTCTGGACCAGCTGTCTGTCCGTCCAGAGACTGACTCCTGACAATTTCATCCAGGGTCTGGACCAGCTGTCTGTCCGTCCAGGTGACTCCTACCCATCTCATCCAGGGTCTGGACCAGCTGTTTGTCCGTCCAGGTGACTCCTGCCCATCTCATCCAGGGTCTGGACCAGCTGTCTGTCCGTCCAGGTGACTCCTGCCCATCTCTTCCAGGGTCTGGACCAGCTGTCTGTCCGTCCAGGTGACTCCTACCCATCTCATCCAGGGTCTGGACCAGCTGTCTGTCCGTCCAGGTGACTCCTGCCCATCTCATCCAGGGTCTGGACCAGCTGTTTGTCCGTCCAGGTGACTCCTGCCCATCTCATCCAGGGTCTGGACCAGCTGTCTGTCCGTCCAGGTGACTCCTGCCCATCTCTTCCAGGGTCTGGACCAGCTGTCTGTCCGTCCAGGTGACTCCTACCCATCTCATCCAGGGTCTGGACCAGCTGTCTGCCCGTCCAGGTGACTCCCATCTCATCCAGGGTCTGGACCATCTCATCCAGGGTCTGGACCAGCTGTCTGTCCGTCCAGGTGACTCCTACCCATCTCATCCAGGGTCTGGACCAGCTGTCTGCCCGTCCGGGTGACTCCTACCCATCTCATCCAGGGTCTGGACCAGCTGTCTGTCCGTCCAGGTGACTTCTGACCATCTCATCCAGGGTCTGGACCAGCTGTTTGTCCGTCCAGGTGACTTCTGACCATCTCATCCAGGGTCTGGACCAGCTGTCTGTCCGTCCAGGTGACTTCTGACCATCTCATCCAGGGTCGGGACCAGCTGTCTGTCCGTCCAGGTGACTTCTGACCATCTCATCCAGGGTCTGGACAAGCTGTCTGTCCGTCCAGGTGACTTCTGACCATCTCATCCAGGGTCTGGACTAGCTGTCTGTCCGTCCAGGTGACTCCTGCCCGTCTCATCCAGGGTCTGGACCAGCTGTCTGTCCGTCCAGGTGACTCCTACCCGTCTCATCCAGGGTCTGGACCAGCTGTCTGTCCGTCCAGGTGACTCCTACCCATCTCATCCAGGGTCTGGACCAGCTGTCTGTCCGTCCAGGTGACTCCTACCCATCTCATCCAGGGTCTGGACCAGCTGTCTGTCCGTCCAGGTGACTTCTAACCATCTCATCCAGGGTCTGGACCAGCTGTCTGTCCGTCCAGGTGACTTCTGACCATCTCATCCAGGGTCTGGACCAGCTGTCTGTCCGACCTGAGCCTGACACCTGACAATTTCATCCAGGGTCTGGACCAGCTGTCTGTCCGTCCAGGTGACTCCTGCCCATCTCATCCAGGGTCTGGACCAGCTGTCTGTCCGTCCAGGTGACTTCTGACCATCTCATCCAGGGTCTGGACCAGCTGTCTGTCCGTCCAGGTGACTCCTGCCCATCTCATCCAGGGTCTGGACCAGCTGTCTGTCCGTCCAGAGACTGACACCTGACAATTTCATCCAGGGTCTGGACCAGCTGTCTGTCCGTCCAGGTGACTCCTACCCATCTCATCCAGGGTCTGGACCAGCTGTCTGTCCGTCCAGAGACTGACTCCTGACCATCTCATCCAGGGTCTGGACCAGCTGTCTGTCCCCCAGACGAACCTCCTCTCCTTTCCTCTACTGCTCTGAGGCACATGAAGTGGGCATGCTGTAGTGTACCACCTAGAGGGGGAGAGAGGAGAGAGGGGTTAACGTAACATAGGGGGGGGGTGGAGGTTTCAATACGACACGGTTTCAATAAAACAGACCACTACATCACCTAACACAACACAGTGGGGAGAACATGGAAAAACACTGCAGGGAAACTTTGGAGGTCTGGATGCATAGACTAACACAGAGGGAGAAGTCAAGTCACGTCCAATCAAGTGAGCCTAAGATCCCACCAGAGGCAATTCATTTGGTTCTGCTGAAACCAAAAACAAGGTAATTCAGCAAGTTAAAAAAAGAAGCAACATTGCAACACATGACATACAGTTCAAGGACAATTCTACCCCAAAACAATTTTGGGGTATTTGTTTCATTAGTCCATTGTTGATATAGTCCCAAAATGCATCATACCGCCTGTATTTCTATATTTTGAAAGATATATATCTTGAAAACTTGCTGAACTGCAAAACATTTTGGGACTATATCAACAATGGAAACAAATACCAAAAGATAGCTTTGAGTGGAATTTTCATTTAAGAAAGGCATATAGTATCAACCGGGCTTAATTGAACCAAAACACTGTGCACAGGACAGACAGTGAAGCTCTCCAATGTTTACTAGATGCTGTTGCTAAGGAATAGTCTGTATCTGACTATATCCTTGAACACTCACTACCCCTTACTTGATGGAAAAAATGTGGATAAAAACTGAGAGATTTTTATAATCATATCTGTGTCGAATTAAATCTCTCCCCTGTTCTTAATTGTGGTGCTTAATGTTTCCGGAAAGATACATTTAAACAGAGCCGACAGAGAGCGGTGTTTGTTCCAGCCATATGCTTTGTGTAAGCAAAGAAACAGACCGGTCTGTATTCAGGAACAGCTGTGTTTAATACACACACACACACACACCAAGGCCACGTCGGGGCCCCTATCCATGTCATCTAGGATCAGTTTGGCCTTTCAGATCATAATGAATATAATTACATGGACATGACTCCTATGGTGAGATGGCTTTATGAATCTGGGCCCTGGACTCGATGGACCGGCCCCCTGCCATGATAGGTCTCTGAATGGCCGGCCTGCTCTAACCTGTCTGGCTGATACCCCCCTTACAGTACTCTACCTCCCTCTACCTAAAGAGAACTGAAGCCTGGCCTAACTTCTCTCCTTCTTTACTTCATTAGGGTTCATCTCCATAGGTATGGTGATGAATTTGACCTGCTATAACTCCTGTCTCCCCTATACAGTACTTTTGCCTGCTAAAACCCCTGTCTCCCCTATACAGTACTTTTGCCTGCTATAACCCCTGCCTCCCCTATATAGTACTTTGACCTGCTATAACCAATGTCTCCCCTAGACAGTACTTTGGCCTGCTATAACACCTGTCTCCCCTATACATTGAATGGCGCCGGAGGAGATGGCTGCCGTTTTACAGGCTCCTAACCAATTATTTTTTCGCGAAGTTTGTAATTTATTTTGTACGTAATGTTTCTGCCACTGTCTATTATGACAGAAAATGAGCTTCTGGATATCAGGACAGCGATGACTCACCTCAAACTGGATGAAGACTCTTTCTTTAACGAGTCGGAAGCAAAGGATTTAATGCTGATACCGGACCAGGCCCAAATACCTGTCATTCACATGAAGAAGAGACGACGATATAGGGAATGCAGGTCCGGGTGACTTGTGAGAATTTCGTGGGTGAGTGTGTATCCCGCCTCTACCATCCGTCCTATTGGCCAACGTGCAATCATTGGAGAATAAACTGGATGCGCTCCGTTCAAGATTATCCTACCAAGGGGACATTAAAAACTTCAATATCTTATGTTTCACAGAGTCGGGTCAGAACGATGACATGAATAATATACAGTTGTCTGGGGTTTCTGTGCATCGGCAAGACGGAACAGCTGCCTCCAGTAAGACGAGGTGTCGGTCTGTGTATATTTGTCAATAACAGCTGGTGCGCGAAATCTAATACTAAGGAAGTCTCAAGGTTTTGGTCGCCTGATGTAGAGTATCTCATGATAAACTATAGACCAGAGCTTTTTAATTTATATTTTTCATAGCTGTCTATTTACCACCAAAACATTCTGGCACTAAGACCGCACTCAACAAGCTGTATAAGGCCATAAGCAAACAAAAAAAATGCTCATCCCGAGGCGGTGCTCCTAGTGGCCAGGGACTGCATGTCTATATCCTGGGAAATGTTCTCGTTACTTACAACGTCATGCTAATCACATTAGCGCACGTTAGTTAGGGACACCGATCCAGTAGAGCTTAATGCAGGGAAACTTAAATCTGTTTTAACTCATTTCTACCAGCATGTCACAGAGGGAAAAAAAACTCTACCACCTTTACTCCACACATAGAAACACGTACAAAGCTCTCCCTCGCCCTCCATTTGGAAAATCTGACCATAATTATATCCTCCTGATTCATGCTTTCAGGCAAAAACTAAAGCAGGAAGTACCAGTGACTCGCTCAATACGGAAGGGACGCAGATGCTAAGCTACAGGACTGTTTTACTAGCACAGACTGGAATAGGTTCTGGGATTCATCCGACGGTATTGAGGAGTATAACATCAGTCACTGGCTTCATCAATAAGTGCATCGATGACGTCCCCCCCACAGTGAACGTACGTACATACCCCAACCAGAAGCCATGGATTACAGGCAACATCCGCATTGAACTAAAGGGAAGAGTTGCCGCTTCAAGGAACTATGACCTCCTACGAACAATCAAAAAGGCAGTGTCAATAAAGGACTAAAATCAAATCCTATTACGCAGGCTCTGACTCTCATTGGATGTGGCAGGGCTTTCATACTATCACAGATTACAAAGAGAAACCCAGTTGCGAAATCGGACTACACCGGCTCCAATGCTCGTCGGATGTGGCAGGGCCTGAAAAAAAATATATATATTACGGACTACAAACGTAAGTCCAGCCGCGAGGCCCAGTGACACGAGCCTACCAGATGAGCAAAATCACTTCTATGCGTGCTTCGAGGCAAGCAACACTGAAAAACTGCATGAGAGCACCAGCTGTTCTGGACGACTGTTTGATCAGGCTCTCCATAGCCGATGTGAGTAAGACCTTTAAACAGGTCAACATTCACAAACCCGCAGGGCCAGACGGATTACTCAGAGCATGCGCTGATCGACTGGCATTTGTCTTCACTGACATTTTCAACCTGTCCCTGACCATGTGTGTAATACCTACCTGTTTCAAACAGACCACCATAGTCCCTGTGCCCAAGAACACCAAAGTCACCTGCCTAAATGACTACCGACCCTTAGCACTCACGTCTGTAGCCATGAAGTGGCTAGACCCACTCCAAACCCTAGACCCACTCCAATTCTCATACCGCCCAAACAGATCGACCGATGACGCAATCTCTAATGTACTCCACACTGCTCATTGCTGCTTGGATATAATGAACACAAATGTGAGAAATATATTCATTGACTACAGATCAGCGTACAATACCAAAGTGCCCTCAAAGCTCGACACTAAGCTAAGGACCCTGGGACAAACACCTCCCTCTGCAACTAGATCCTGGACTTCCTGACAGGCCGCCCCCAGGTGGTAACGGTAGGCAACAAAACATCTGCCATGCCAATCCTCAAAACCCCCGGGGGGCCCCTCAAGCGTGCATGCTTAGTACCCTCCTGTACTCCCTGTTCACCCATGACTGCATGACCAAGCATGACTCAAACACCATCATTAAGTTTGCAGCAGACACAATGGTGGTAGGCCTGATCACCGACAACGATGAGACAGCCTATGGGGAGGAGGTCAGAGACCTGGCAGTGTGGTGCCAGGACAACAACCTCTCCCTCAAAGTGATCAAGACTAGAGGTCGACCGATTAAATCGTCATGGCCGATTAATTAGGGGCAATTTCAAGTTTTCATAAGAATCGGTTTTCGGCCTTTTGGACACCAATTATGGTCGATTACATTGCAATCCACGAGGACACTGTGTAGCAGTATGACCACCTGTTACGTGAGTGCAGCGTCAAAAGGACCTTGTGGCTGCAAGGAGCCAAGTTAAGTTGCTAGCTAGCATTAAACTTATCTTATAAAAAAACAATCAATCTTCACATAATCACTAGTTAACTACACCTGGTTGATGATATTACAATTCATTATATTATAATTAAGTCTATGATTTGATATTTAGGAGGGGTGCGTCACTGATGTGATCTTCCTGTCTGGGTTGGCGCCCCACCTTGGGTTGTGCCGTGGCGGAGATCTTTGTGGGCTATACTCGGCCTTGTCTCAGGATGGTAATTTGGTGGTTGAAGATATCCCTCTAGTGGTGTGGGGGCTGTGCTTTGGCAAAGTGGGTGGGGTTATATCCTTCCTGTTTGGCCCTGTCCGGGGGTGTCATCGGATGGGGCCACAGTGTCTCGTGACCCCTCCTGTCTCAGTCTCCAGTATTTGTGTCGGGGGGCTAGGGTCAGTTTGTTATATCTGGAGTACTTCTCCTGTCCTATCCGGTGTCCTGTGTGAATTTAAGTATGCTCTCTCTAATTCTCTCTTTCTTTCTCTCTCTCGGAGGACCTGAGCCCTAGGACCATGCCTCAGCACTACCTAACATGATGACTCCTTGCTGTCCCCAGTCCACCTGGCCGTGCTGCTGCTCCAGTTTAAACTGTTCTGCCTGTGATTATTATTATTGGACCATGCTGGTCATTTATGAACATTTGAACATCTTGGCCATGTTCTGTTATAATCTCCACCCGGCACAGCCAGAAGAGGAATGGCCACCCCGCATAGCCTGGTTCCTCTCTAGGTTTCTTCCTAGGTTTTGGCCTTTCTAGGGAGTTTTTCTTAGCCACCGTGCTTCTACACCTGCATTGCTTGCTGTTTGGGGTTTTAGGCTGGGTTTCTGTACAGCACTTTGAGATATCAGCTGATGTACGAAGGGCTATATAAATACATTTGATTTGATTTGATATTTGATAGAGCAGTCTGACTGAGGGGTGGTTAGGCAGCAGCAGGCTCGTAAGCTTTCACTCAAACAGCACTTTACTGCGTTTTGCCAGCAGCGCTTAGCAATGCTTGAATCATAGCGCTGTTTATGTCTTCAAGCCTATCAACTCCTGAGATTAGACTGGCAATACTAAAGTGCCTATAAGAACATCCAATCGTCAAATGTATATCAAATACAAATGGTATAGAGAGAAATAGTTGACGCGTCATAATTCCTATAATAACTACAACCTAAAACCTCTTAACTGGGAATATTGAAGAACTGGGAATATTGAACCACCAGCTTTCATTTGTTCTCATGTTCTGAGCAAAGAACTTAAATGTTAGCTTTTTTACATGGCATATATTGCACTATTACTTTCTTCTCCAACACTGCGTTTTTGCATTATTTAAACCAAATTGAACATGTTTCATTATTTATTTGAGACTAAATCGATTTTATTTATGCATTATATTAAGTTAAAATAAAAGTGTTCATTCAGTATTGTTGTAATTGTCATTATTACAAATATATATATATAAATCGCCTGATTAATCGGTATCGGCTTTTTTTGGTCGTCCAATAATCGGTATTGGCGTTGAAAAATCATAGTCAGACTAAGGACCCAGACTAAGGACCCCCCCAACCCCCCCTTTTTCCTTTACACTGCTGCTACTGGCTGTTTATTGTCTATGCATAGTCACTTTACCCCTACCTACATGTACATATTACCTCAATCACCACGACTAACCTGTACCCCCCACATTGACGGTACCGGTCCCCCTGTATATAGCCTCATTATTGTTATTTTATTGTTACTCTATTTTTTTAAACTTAAGTTTGTTCAGTAAATATTTTATCAACTCTTCATTTTCTTAAAACTGCATGGTTGGTTATGGGCTTGTAAGTTAGCATTTCACGGTAAGGTCTACACCTGTTGTATTCAGGGCATGTGACAAATAACATTTGATTTGATTGGAAAAAAACAGTACCTCTTCTCTCTGGGTTTACCTTCCCATGTTACCTCCCTTTCCACCTCCAAATGGGTAAAGGCTTTTTGAATGTATAGCCCCTGCCCCTCCTCTCACCTCCATAGGTCTCTCTATACATTTATGCCGGGCTCTAGCCCAGTGGGCCTGTCCAGCATGGAGGGGATGTTGGCGGTCGTGTGGAACACGCACCTTTCTGCTCAGCTCCTTGTTGACCAGGTTGACTTCCCTATTGAAGAGACCATAGTCATCCACCGTCTATGGTCCTCTTTATGGCCTGGAGAGGGACGGGAGGGGAAGGGGGAAAGGAGATAGAGGAATGATGGAGGGAGAGAGGGAGAAAGAGAGAAAGAAACAGGGTGAGAGAGAGAGAGTCAGAGAAAGTAAAGCAGAGGGTACCAATCGTAGAAAAAAAGGTGCTCTCAAGATGGAGGGAGAGGGGAGAGATGGTTCTTTGTCTGTGCCCATAGAACCCTTTTTGGTTCCAGGTAGAACCCTACATGAAACCCAAAAGGGTTCTACCTGAAACCAAAAGGCGTTCTACCTTGAACCAAAAAGGGTTCTACTATAGGGACAGCAGAAGAACCCTTTTGGAACCCTTTTTTCTAAGAGTGTAGAGAGAGAGAGAAAGTGAGAGTCATAAACAGAGAGACAGAGAAAGAGACAGAGTGTGTATTGACTCTGGAGTGTTTATCTCTGTTATAAAATGACTCCCAGACAGTACATGTTTGAGCGTGAGAAAGTCCTTTACCGTGAGTTACATGCTGCTGGCTACCATACACTAAGCTGTAAAAAGCACCAGAGGATGGGTAATCTACACAGGCTTGCTACTGTTGAAAAAGAATATTCCCCATATTACAGTGATAGAACAGGAGATGCTGCATGGTCCACTTAGGAAAAATGTGCTTCTGTGCTGAACAGCCGTACGGAAACACAAAGACAATAGGTTTTATGAAGTAAAGGTATGGCTATGTAAAGTATATAGGACTTTACTTTGTGATTCATAAAAGCCGTAGGTCCAGTATCGTGACAAGGAAACAACGGATTTACCTTCTTTAGGAAAACAGCCCTAATGTTGGAAACAAGCCTCATTATGTTGTCATCCAGTCACATGTATTTCTTTTCCAAGCTATAGCTCACACTATTTTACATACAGCACGTTTTTAAAGGACCAAAAAGGTTGGTCTGCTTCGTGTTTTCATTTTTGACATGGAAAAAATATTGTGATGCTGGTATCGTCACAGGCCTAAAAACAAGTGGATTGGAGAAGTGAATATGGGCATTTGAATGCAAGTGTGTGTGTGTGTGCGCGCATGTATGTGCACCTGTGTGTGTGTGTGTGTGTGCATGCACGCTTGAGTGCTTGGTGTGTGTGTGGGCTGTACCTTGCGGGCAGAAAGGTGCTTGAAGACATCTAGCAGCTGAAAGTCCTCCACCACGGTGACTACTGTCTCAACCACTGTGCTGATCAGGTTCTCCTCCGGATCCTTCACATCCGCACGGAACCCACCCACACACACATCCACACCCTAATCAGGGGTTTTTCTGGATCAAAAGGGGTCTTAGGTGGTGGGCGTGGCAGGGTGTGTGGCATGGGCGTGGCAATGCACATACATTCATTTTAGAGAAAAATTAAGGCCCCCCCCTTTCTTCCTACAGTTTAAAGTGCAGTGCCCAGCTGATAATCACCCCGATAATTGCCTTTGGAAACTGAACCTAAACTATACCTAAACTAATTTCACACATATAACAACAGACTGAATACATTAAGTAACGTATGAAGGGGAGAATGGGTGAGTTGATGAGGGGACGCGAATAACGCATAATTACGTAATCACCAACTGTAAATGAGGAATGGGGCAGGCCATTCAATTGTACTGAACCATTTCAGTCCACTGAATATCAGTCGTATCGGTCTACATTGCCCTACTTGGAGTAGGCTACACAGTGAGAGTGTGCATAATTATACATGCTGAACGGCTTTCAATATCTGGGAAAAGATCCACATCGGGCTGCAGGTGAGTGTGTTGGGAGAATGTGGTGATGAGGCTTGTGGAAGGGGAGAAACGTCACCAATTTCTTAACATCACTGTCATTGGCCAACAAGTTGCTTACAACGACCAAGTCTGGCCGGCACCATGAACAAAGTGAGACGGGAGCACCCTCCCTCCCTCTGTATAAAATAAGGCACCTGCATAGCTGTTGTACTCCACAACGGTGCTGAAGAATGACAAGACCACGGGACACAATAAAGACAAAACCGGAGACTATTACGCAAACTAAACAAAGGTTGGTCAAAGTGTGTCAAGCAAGTGAAAGTTACGAAAATTGTATCAACTGTTAAAACACTGTCCTATGTTTATTGTTGAGTTTATTTATTAAAACACTCCCTCCCTGAACTTGCTTCCCGACTCTCAGCGCACATCGTTACAGATTAACGCTTCACCTAAGGGAAGCATCAGAGTGTTTTTTTATTTGATTTTTTGTGTCAGAGTATGAAGCCGGCTCACCGGGCTCCCCTGCCTCAGCCGGCTTTCAGGTTCTCATGCCTCCGCCAGATCGCCAGGCTCCCCTGCCTCAACCGGTCAGTCAGGTTACCGCGCCCCAGCTGACTCGACAGGTTCCCGTGCCTCAGCTGGCATGACAGGTTCCCGTGCCTCAGCTGGCATGACAGGTTCCCGTGCCTCAGCTGGCATGACAGGTTCTCGTGCATCAGCAGGGGTGACCGGTCCGCTCCTGGTCCCCGGGTTCGTCTCCTTTTACGGCGTCCTGCGGCTGGAGCCACATGTCTGGGAGGGGGTACTGTCATGTATACTCCCTCGCCGGCCTCTGGTTCTTTCCTCAGGTGTTATTGACTCTGTTTTCATGCCGGTGCGTTGCTTGTGTTTTGTGTTCCTTGTTTATTTGATTTATTAAAACACGGACTCCCTGAACTTGCTTCCTGACTCTCAGCACACTCGTTACACCCAAGGCCTTTATGAACACAACCAAATTATATTTTTTTGCGATACCATATATGAAATGTATTAATTACCCTGTTGGAATGTAGCAGTCAGAATGACGAGGCCCAGCGGTTCTGGTATTAAACACGTGCAGACACACATGATTGATGATTTGGTGAAACGGTGACCCACACATAACATGGATCAAACAGATTCTCACACATGTAAGTGAAAACTCATATGCACACAAACGCGCCCGCACACACACACACACACACACTCACACACACACACACACACACACACACACACACACACACACACACACGCATGCACGCACACACACAGCGTGTAGGCTAGTATTAATTGGACTAATAGTAATGTCCTGAGTGGCTATGAAACACCTGGCCCTGAAACAAGCCCAGCTGTTTGTCTTGGCAACAACATCCCAATCCTACGACCTCCAGTGACCCCCATTCATCAACCACATTACACACACAGACCCTGTTCCCAAGACCCCGCTACCCTGACGCAGGGATAGGGAGGGGTGGCCGGGGGGCTAAACAGTCCCTTGAGGACAGGTCACGCAAGCACACACACACACACACGGGCTAAACAGTCCCTTGAGGACAGGTCACGCAAGCACACACACACACACACACACACACACACACACGCGCGCGTATGCAGGCATGCACAGGAACACACACACACCGTAACTCTGAATGACAATAAGGGGCGTTGCTGTATAAACCTGTATAGGTCTAGCTAGCCCATAGGGACCTAGAGAGGTCTCTTCACTGATAGATAGGTTATGTTCCAAATGACATCCTATTCCCTACATAGTACACGATTTTTGGTCAAAGGTAGTGCACTATGTAGAGAATAGGGTGCAACCTGGGTAGAAGTAGTCACTGCAGCACGGGTCATTCATCTAAAAGACATACCAACTATGCATTAATGCTGTGTGTCAGAGAGGTGGGGACAGTAGAGTCCAGCGTCTAAACTAGCATTGATCCCAACTCCTACACCATCAAGCCACTGACATAATGTCAGTATTAGGCTAAGCTTGGAATTAGTGTGTGGTGTGGCAGTGGTGTGAATACATCTGTTTACTACAGACAAACGCAACTAAGTATAGGCCTATACAAGGCAGACGGCAAAGTAGAATGAGACCAGACATGTCACCGGATGTCTACAGACTATCATTGACAGACAGTCACAACTAGGAAGAACACAACAGTAGGCAGAAGTAGAAAGGCTTCTATATAAAGACACTACAGTAAAACAGTATTAGCACAAACATGTCGACAGCATTACGTCTATCCACTCCAAACAGACGGACCTGTTATAGCCGTTGTACCAGAAGGTGGTCTGACAGACAGACAGAGCTGACAGGTAGAGAGAGAGAGAGAGAGAGAGGGAGAGGCAGGCAGGCAGAACATCAGACAGTACAGACAGACAGCGGTACCGGTACAGGCAGGCAGACAGATGGTTACTGGCTAATGCTCCTACCAGCCAGGCTACTTGCCGCCCCAGACAGCACAGACAGGACAGACAGACAGTACCTGCTGTAGTCATCATAACAGGAGTTATTCTTCAGGATGCCCTTGTGAACGTGTTGGAGGATCTGCAGACTGCGTCCGAAGGTGGCCTCCATCTCCAGCAGGCCGCGAGTAACCTCTGCCCCCCGGTGCCCTAGGGGCATCTGCTCACCCTCCTCCCGCCTGGCAAACGGCTGCTGGCACTCACACACCTGGGAGAGGAGAGGAGAGAGGGTTAGGGGGCGGTGGGCACAGATCACACACACACGTGGATCCGCATAGTGGCAGCACAGTGTGACAGTATAATCATAGGGAGGGAGGGAGGGAGGGAGGGAGGGAGGGGGAGGGAGGGAGGGAGGGAGGGCAAATAGAAAGTGATGGTCATGAGGAGAGAAAACACAGTAAACAGAAAGGAGTGTGAGACTGAGACATGTAGTGAATGTGGAGAATTTAGTAAAGGTGAGATGAAGTTGATGGCACTGTATGAATATTTACACTTATTTTAATATGTGATCGGAACTTGGCTGGGTGTGTGTGGTGTGTGTAAATGTGTTTCTGTGTGTCAAATCAAGTCAAAGTTCATTGGTCACATAGACAGTTTAGCAGGTGTTATAAAAACTGTGGGACTAATACAATTAACAACCCAAACAGCACTGCATTAGCATCAAAACACCAACTAGCTCTCAGTCTCATGTCTGAATTAGACGTTCATCCATGTTTCTCAAACGCTGCTCCAAATGCCCAACTTCGAAGTGTTTAAGGTTAAGATAAGGCACCCAAAATCTTAAGGTTAGGTATTAACTCTCTATGGTTAAGGTAAGGGTTAAGGTTAGGTATTAACTCTGTATGGTTAAGGTAAGGGTTAAGGTTAGGTATTAACTCTCTATGGTTAAGGTAAGGGTTAAGGTTAGGTATTAACTCTCTATGGTTAAGGTAAGGGTGAAGGTTAGGTATTAACTCCGTATGGTTAAGGTAAGGGTTAAGGTTAGGTATTAACTCCGTATGGTTAAGGTAAGGGTGAAGGTTAGGTATTAACTCCGTATGGTTAAGGTAAGGGTGAAGGTTAGGTATTAACTCCGTATGGTTAAGGTAAGGGTGAAGGTGATGTATTAACTCTGTATGGTTAAGGTAAGGGTTAAGGTTAGGTATTAACTCCGTATGGTTAAGGTAAGGGTGAAGGTTATGTATTAACTCCGTATGGTTAAGGTAAGGGTTAAGATTAGGTATTAACTCTGTATGGTTAAGGTAAGGGTTAAGGTTAGGTATTAACTCTGTATGGTTAAGGTAAGGGTTAAGGTTAGGTATTAACGCTGTATGGTTAAGGTAAGGGTTAAGGTTAGGTATTAACGCTGTATGGTTAAGGTAAGGGTTAAGGTTAGGTATTAACTCTGTATGGTTAAGGTAAGGGTTAAGGTTAGGTATTAACTCTCTATGGTTAAGGTAAGGGTTAAGGTTAGGTATTAACTCTGTATGGTTAAGGTAAGGGTGAAGGTTAGGTATTAACTCCATATGGTTAAGGTAAGGGTTAAGGTTAGGTATTAACTCTGTATGGTTAAGGTAAGGGTTAAGGTTAGGTATTAACTCCGTATGGTTAAGGTAAGGGTGAAGGTTAGGTATTAACTCCGTATGGTTAAGGTAAGGGTGAAGGTGATGTATTAACTCTGTATGGTTAAGGTAAGGGTTAAGGTTAGGTATTAACTCTCTATGGTTAAGGTAAGGGTTAAGGTTAGGTATTAACTCCGTATGGTTAAGGTAAGGGTGAAGGTTATGTATTAACTCCGTATGGTTAAGGTAAGGGTTAAGATTAGGTATTAACTCTGTATGGTTAAGGTAAGGGTTAAGGTTAGGTATTAACACTGTATGGTTAAGGTAAGGGTTAAGGTTAGGTATTAACGCTGTATGGTTAAGGTAAGGGTTATTAGGTATTAACTCTGGGTTAAGGTAAGGGTTAAGGTTAACTCCGTATGGTTAAGGTAAGGGTTAAGGTTAGGTATTAACTCTGTATGGTTAAGGTAAGGGTTAAGGTTAGGTAAACTCTGGGTTAAGGTATTGAAGGTTAGGTATTAACTCCATATGGTTAAGGTAAGGGTTAAGGTTAGGTATTAACTCTGTATGGTTAAGGTAAGGGTTAAGGTTAGGTATTAACTCCGTATGGTTAAGGTAAGGGTGAAGGTTAGGTATTAACTCCGTATGGTTAAGGTAAGGGTGAAGGTGATGTATTAACTCTGTATGGTTAAGGTAAGGGTTAAGGTTAGGTATTAACTCTCTATGGTTAAGGTAAGGGTTAAGGTTAGGTATTAACTCCGTATGGTTAAGGTAAGGGTGAAGGTTATGTATTAACTCCGTATGGTTAAGGTAAGGGTTAAGGTTAGGTATTAACTCTGTATGGTTAAGGTAAGGGTTAAGGTTAGGTATTAACTCTGTATGGTTAAGGTAAGGGTTAAGGTTAGGTATTAACGCTGTATGGTTAAGGTAAGGGTTAAGGTTAGGTATTAACTCTGTATGGTTAAGGTAAGGGTTAAGGTTAGGTATTAACTCTGTATGGTTAAGGTAAGGGTTAAGGTTAGGTATTAACGCTGTATGGTTAAGGTAAGGGTTAAGGTTAGGTATTAACGCTGTATGGTTAAGGTAAGGGTTAAGGTTAGGTATGAACGCTGTATGGTTAAGGTAAGGGTTAAGGTTAGGTATTAACTCCGTATGGTTAAGGTAAGGATTAAGGTTAGGTATTAACTCCGTATGGTTAAGGTAAGGGTTAAGGTTAGGTATTAACTCTGTATGGTTAAGGTAAGGGTGAAGGTTAGGTATTAACTCCGGTGGCCGGTTTCCAGGTCATCTCCCAATGTACTCAGACATGGATGGACGTCCCCTCTTTCCACTGGGATTCTCAGCCTCTAACCCTATTACAGGGGCTGAGTCACTGTCTTACTGGTGCTCTTTCATGCCGTCCCTAGGAGGTGTGCGTCACTTGAGTGGGTTGAGTCACTGATGTGATCTTCCTGTCTGGGTTGACGACCCCCTTGGGTTGTGCTGTGGCGGAGATCCTTGTGGGCTATACTCGGCCTTGTCTCAGGATGGTAAATTGGTGGTGTGGGGGCTGTGCTTTGGCAAAGTGGGTGGGATTATATCCTTCCTGTTTTGCCCTGTCCGGGGGTATCATCGGATGGGGCCACAGTGTCTCCTGAACCCTCCTGTCTCAGCCTCCAGTATTTATTCTGCAGTAGTTTATGTTTCGGGGGGCTAGGGTCAGTTTGTTATATCTGGAGTATTTCTCCTGTCTTATCCGGTGTCCTGTGTGAATTTAAGTATGCTCTCTCTAATTCTCTCTTTCTTTCTCTCTCTCGGAGGACCTGAACCCTAGGACCATGCCTCAGGACTACCTGGCATGATTACTCCATGCTGTCCCCAGTCCACCTGGCCGTGCTGCTGCTCCAGTTTCAACTGTTCTGCCTGCGGCCATGGAATCCTGAACTGTTCACCGGACGTGCTACCTGTCCCAGACCTGCTGTTTTCAACTCTCTAGAGACAGCAGGAGTGGTAGAGATACTCTTAATGATCGGCTATGAAAAGCCAACTGACATTTACTCCTGAGGTGCTGACTTGCTGCACTCTCGACAACTACTGTGATTATTATTATTGGACCATGCTGGTCATTTATGAACATTTGAACATCTTGGCCATGTTCTGTTATAATCTCCACCCGGCACAGCCAGAAGAGGACAGGCCACCCCTCATAGCCTGGTTCCTCTCTAGGTATCTTCCTAGGTTTTGGCCTTTCTAGGGAGTTTTTCCTAGCCACCGTGCTTCTACACCTGCATTGCTTGCCGTTTGGGGTTTTAGGCTGGGTTTCTGTACAGCACTTTGAGATATCAGCTGATGTACGAAGGGCTAAATTGGACTTCACTTGTATCATGGGTGACCAGGCTGAATATGCAATCTATACATATCTACACTGGATGAATTTACACTAGATCTACTAGGAATGATATGTACAGCACTAGATCTGCTAGGAATGATATGTACAGCACTAGATCTACTAGGAATTATATGTACAGCACTAGTTCTACTAGGAATGATATGTAGAGCACTAGATCTACTAGGAATGATATGTACAACACTAGATCTACTAGGAACGATATGTACAGCACTAGATCTGCTAGGAATGATATGTACAGCACTAGATCTACTAGGAATGATATGTACCGCACTAGATCTTCTATTAATGATATGTACAGCACTAGATCTACTAGGAATGATATGTGCAGCACTAGTTCTACTAGGAATGATATGTACAGCACTAGATCTACCAGGAATGATATGTACAGCACTAGATCTACCAGGAATGATATGTACAGCACTAGATCTACTAGGAATGATATGTGCAGCACTAGTTCTACTAGGAATGATATGTACAGCACTAGATCTACTAGGAATGATATGTACAGCACTAGATCTACTAGGAATGATATGTACAGCACTAGATCTACTAGGAATGATATGTACAGCACTAGATCTACTAGGAATGATATGTACCGCACTAGATCTTCTATTAATGATATGTACAGCACTAGATCTACTAGGAATGATATGTGCAGCACTAGTTCTACTAGGAATGATATGTACAGCACTAGATCTACCAGGAATGATATGTACAGCACTAGATCTACCAGGAATGATATGTACAGCACTAGATCTACTAGGAATGATATGTACAGCACTAGATCTACCAGGAATGATATGTACAGCACTAGATCTACTAGGAATGATATGTACAGCACTAGATCTACAAGGAATGTTCTGTACAGCACTAGATCTACTAGGAATGATATTTACAGCACTATATTTACTCCGAATGATATGTAGAGCACTAGATCTACTCGGAATGATATGTACAGCACTAGATATTTAAGAGTAAGCTATGTCAAGAACACAGTATATCAATAAATATGCGGCGTGTATAGACAGTAACTGAAGTACAATATCGGGAATACAGTATTTAAATACAAAGTGTGAAATGGGAAGTGAACAGTGGTTCAATGTCTATAACATGGGACAGCAGCATTGGCTGTAATTGTGTGTGTGTGTGTGTGTGTGTGTGTGTGTGTGTGTGTGGTCTGCACAACACATCACCGGGGGTAAACTACCTGCACTCCAGGTCACCTACACCACCTGATGTCACAGGAAGGCCAAAAAGATCATCAAGGACACACCCGAGCCACTGCCTGTTCACCCCGCTACCATCCAGAAGTCGAGGTCAGTACAGGTGCATCAAAGCAGGGACCGAGAGATTGAAAAACAGCTTCTATCTCAAGGCCATCAGACTGTTAAACAGCCATCACTAACATTGAGTGGCTGCTGCCTACATTGAGACCCAATCACTGGACACTTTAATAAAGGGATCACTAGTCAGTTTAAATAAAGCCACTTTAATAATGTTTACATATCTTCCCATTTCTCATATCACATATAAATACTGTTTTTTATACCATCTACTGCATCTACTTGCCTATGACGCTCGGCCATCGCTCATCCATATATTTATATGTACATATTCTCATTCACCCCTTTAGGTTTGTGTGTATAAGGTAGTTGTTGGGAAATTGTTAGATTACTTGTTAGATATTACTGCACTGTAGGAACTAAAAGCACAAGCATTTCGCTACACTCACATTAACATCTGCTAACCATGTGTATGTGACCAATAAGATTTGATTTGATTTGAATGTGTGTGTGTGTTTTGTGTCGGTGAGTGTGCATCACCTGGTAGACGTGATGGCTGTTCAACAGTCTGATGGCCTGGTTATAGAAGCTGTTTTTTAATCTCTCAGTCTTGGCTTTGATACACACCTTTGAGGGGCCCCTGTGTTGAGGATCAGTGTGGCGTAGGGGTTGTTGCCTACCCTCACCACCTGGGGTCGGCCCGTCAGGAAGTCCAGGAGCCAGTTGCACAGGGTAGTGATGAGTTTGGAGGGCACTATGGTGTTAGAAGCTGAGCTGTAGTCGATGAACAGCATTCTCTCTGAGGTATTCCTCTTGACCAGGTGGGATATGGCGGACTGTTGGGGGTTGTATGCCAATTGGAGAGGGTTAAGGGTGTATGGTTGAGGTGGTATGGTACTGGACTAGACCTCACCTCTAGCAGGTCTTTGCATTGACCAGAGAAAAGATGCTGGTCTGGTCTAGGACCTAGCCTTTACAAGAATACCTGAGACAGAAAGAAAGAAAGGATAGAGAGAGACAGAGAGGGGGGGGAGAAACAAAGAGAAAGAAAGTTACAGAAATGTAAGCTGTCTTTCATTCTTTCAAACAGTTCACCATCGCTTCCATACGAGTAAGGGATAAGTTCAAAAATGATCTGTCATTGGCATAATTGCATTCTTCCAAACTTCTATATGGCAGTGGGGTGTTTTTCAGATTGCTTTTCACACTTCATTCTTTTCCTGATGGAACGATAATCCCTAGTGCAGCTTTTCAGACACAAACGTTTCCGTTAGCGCTGGGAAAATGGAACCTGGGTCAAAGAGGCGGAGGCCGTGAGAAGAGACTGGAGCGCATAGGGCTACACCACGCACGCACGCACGCACACACACACACACACACACACACACACACACACACACACACACACACACACACAGTGCACACTCACAGTGCACACACACACACACACACACTGCACACACACACACACACACACATATATATGGCCAAGGCATGAGCGATGGAGAGCAAGTCACACACACAAACGTCACATCCAGGTACGAGGGATGGGGAGAGCTTACAGGGAGATATGGACCCAAGTCTGGCTTGTAGGGGGTTTGAGGTGTTCACAACAGAACAGGGAACGACTGGAGCCAAGGCGGAGGGGGGGGGTTAACATCTGTGAGTCTCTCTCCCTCCCTCTCTCCTAACTTCAGATGAAAGAGAGTCGTTTGAAGTTTAGAAGGCTTTATTCCTCCAATGAGTCAGATGAAACGCTAGCTGATGTGGGTGTGTAGCACAGTATACATCATCTCAATGATACCTTTAGCGCCTGGAAGGCCCGGGTTGGGGCCCTCGCTAGCTGGTTTCCTCATTCTGGAGGAAATGAACTTCAGCAGCACCCTACAAACATTACAGCCGCCAGAACCCTGGCCGTCTTTGAAAAACACAAGGCTGTGTTTCACACTGCTTAATATCACATTCTTCTTTAAACACAGTGCATGAAAGGGAGCACTGTGTGGTATGTGAATTCATTTAGCTGATGAGACGTTCCGTCTCATAGAATTTGAATAGGCATTTTTTTTGTTCTGGCCTGCTACGTGCAGCGAAACATATTTATATAAGCTCGCAAATCAGTGGAAGTACGAGGCAACATTCTTCCCTCCGAATCAAATCAGTTAGGCGCCAGACTGGTCCCACTGTCTGTCTGATGAGAAGATCCAATAACAAGAGAGAAGACTGGACCAACCGTACTGCAGTACAGCTCTGTAGCTATTCTGGGACCAGCACGGTGCGTGATGTCACCAACGTGTTGTTAGGCTCACCGGTGGTGTGGGACACGCACGCAACCACACGCCTGCAACATGAAGGTCAGTCAGTGACGCAGGAATACATTGCACCCCCCCCCCTTCCCCCAGATTATCTGTGTGTTTATTCAGTTTGCTGTGCCACCCTGGCTCGGGTCACGTCCCTACAGCCTCCGTGACCCAGCATCTGAACAATAGCACGGCCGTTCACAGGTTACGTCCACGTTCCCCCAGCTGTGTACTGTGATAAGCCTGGAGGGCAAGAATAAAGAGAGTAACAGAGAGACACACACACATACACACACACACAAACAACACGCACACACTCTGTCAAAACAAGACAAACGATTCACCGTGTTTAAAATAGATGTGATTAGCGTCAGCCTCGGAGACACAACAGTCTCACACCACCAAACCACAACAGACTGAAGAAGGTGTGAAAACTAAGCTAAACAATGCAGAGAGCAGAGGGAGAGAGGACAGGCATCATCCGGGCTTTCTGGGGCAAAATCGCAGACAGTGCACCCCCCACCCCACCAAGGACCTTTTCATTTATTTAGGGAGGAGGAGAGTTGACCATTTTCTTTCCTTTAACCTGAGATGAACTCTGAGGAATCGCCTTTATCAGTAGGTCATCTCTTCATCAAACAGCCAAGCGTATTCCATTCATTCATCTGTCAGGTTGAGGGAGAAGGGGCACTACAGCGCGCGCACACACACACACACACACACACACACACACACACACACACACACACATACACCTCTACAAAGACACTAGAAAAGGTTAAACCTGATGAGGGATAAAGTGGTCTGTGCCTGCTGTCTCTGATGTGCTGCTGCTGTGCTTTTTAAAGGCATTGTCTGTCGTTCTGTCTCTCCGTCTGGGAAAAGGAACAAAACAGACCTAATGATTAAATAAACAGGAGGTGAAAACGTGTGTGTGTGTGGGACAAAGAGAGCAGATGAAGGAGAGGAAGATGAAAAGAAAAAGATAGTGACAGAGAAGAAAAAAGGAAGGTGATAAAAAGGTTGAAAATTGGAGGCGGGAAAGAAAACGCAGAGTAAGAACAAGAAGGTTAAGTGATGGGAGAGAGAGAGAGAGGCCACGGAGAACAGAGGAGAGAGGGCAGGCTGCAGCTAACCCCACATTAATAATGTGTCAGAGCTCCATGGTCATAACAACACATACCCTGTACATACACACACTATATCGACTGACCTCCCCCAGGGCTCTTTCAACCAAATACAGCGACCTCTGCTTACTAACACTAACACACCAGATCACCTCAGAATGTGACCACAGCAAAATAAGGGGGGGGGGGGTCCACTGCCCTCCCAGAAACACACCCCTTTGATTCATGGCTGTCCCCAAATATCTCTCACACAGTGTAAACTTTGATCGATCCTCTGTCTTAACTTTACACACTGCTCTTCGTCCCTCTCCATCCCTCAGTGTGGTGTGAGAGAGAAAGAGAGAGAGAG